>NC_079202.1:85000-90000 GCF_026745355.1 Beta vulgaris subsp. vulgaris | reverse complement strand
CTTGACTTAGGCAGATTCATTTCTTCATCCTTATTCAAGTCCATCTCCATAACATGACTTGCGATCATCCATTCTTATGATCATCACCATTAGTTTCGCGCTCAATCCCTTTGTTAGTAGCATTTTTATGAGCTCTCAATGGTTTTTCACACAATTTATTGTTACCAACAGTAGATGAGTTTTGAATTGAGCAGCTACCATTTCCTGAATCCGGATTGCAAAATGCAGTTTCTCCAAGAACCTTTCCATCACATCCAAATTGCATCATTACCCTTCGAGGCTGATAAAGTTCAGCACAGGCAATTCCAATCAACTCCTGAGGCTGCAAAACACAGCAGACGACCTGTTTTGCATGAAATGAGTTGGATCCCTTTTGGATCCGGATCTAGGTCCAACTTTATTAGACCCGGTGGATCCGGGTCGGATCTGGATCCAGGATCTGAAAATGGATCAGGATCATGGTCCACCTGGACCCGGTCCAGACGCGACTAGTTGCCATCCCTAATCGACATCGACACGCATGAGCCTTCACGTTGCCGAGAAGGTCAACTCGTGCTCGAGCGTCGTCCGTGCAATGCGTGAAACGCTTTACTTGAGGCTGTGACGCTCTCGCGACCGCCCCCACACAACATTCTGCACCCTGGGGCTCAACTAGAGACCGTAATCCAAGCCAACAATGCTCGCACTGTGGGTGGAGTACAGACCAAGCTTTTGAGGTCCACCTAACACCCCCGTAAGGATGTCGGGCGAAGAAAGCACATGGAAAGGGACGTCTATACCGTCTGTTGGTATATAGCAAAGGAAACAATGCATCACCCAAGGCTACGAATGTGCTCTGGCCAAACAAATGAAGCGATTCCGGGTCAAACGGTTGCATGCACAAGCATGGAGCCCGCCAACCCAAAAAATCAATCACCACTCATACGCGTACCGTCTGCAAAATCCCAAAATACTCCAAGCACGCAACCCACAACCGCTAAGCGATCGCGAGCATTGGCAGGAAGAACCCGAGAAAGCATCCGTCGGCGTGAAATCTACATTCAATAGGGACACCGGTAGGGACAACATTAGGGAACAAAAGGGCAACATAGGGACACCAAAGGGACAACCAAGGACACAAAGGGAAACCATAGGACATCCACCACGGCGTGAAGAAAGGGTGTTCACAACCACAAGTCAGACCCAGCTACCATTGGGTACAACCATCGCAACTTCTTTTCACTCAGGTTTCTTCCACTGAAACACACTGAGCTAGCAACTCGAAGATAGATCCAAGGCTCAGTTGGCATGTTGTGAGCGACAAGCCCATGACACTAGGGTCCCCTTACTGACAGAGCACAGCTTTCAGGAGGCAAGCCCGTTACTAGCCGCTTGCGCGGTTTTCGAAAGGCAAACCCTTACTTACCATGAACTGATGTTCCGGAGTCACCATCCACCGCGGCACTAGGGGTCCTACACACTCGACCAGCGTCAGGTTTTCGAAAGGCAAGCCTCCTACCGACCGCTTGCGCGGCTTTCGAAAGGCATGCCCGTTACTGGCCATCAACTGATGTTTAGGGGGATCACCATCTCACCAAAACGCTAGGGGGCCCCATTACTGACAGAACACAGCTTTCGAAGGCAAGCCCCCCCCGACCGCTTGCGCGGCTTTCGAAAGACATACCCGTTACTTACCATGGACTGATGTTCCTAGGGTTACCATCCACTAATACACTGGCCTCCCCTTACTGACAGAGCACAGTTTTCAGGAGGCAAGCCCGTTACTAGCCGCTTGCGCGGTTTTCGAAAGGCAAACCCTTACTTACCATGAACTGATGTTCCGAGGTCCTGGTGCGGGTGAACAAGCCCTTCCCACTCGTCCGCGGCTTTCGAAAGACAAGCCCCTCTACCGGCCGCTTGCGCGGCTTTCTAAGGGCAAGCCATCTACTACCACAAACTCGTGTTCTAGGGATCCTAGCGCGGGTGAGCAAGCCCCTTACTTACTCAGAAAAAGGCTTTCAGAATGCCGCCCTTTACTAACCGCTTGCACGGCTTTCAAAAGGCAAACCCATTTACTTACCGAGAACCGGCTTTCAGAAGGCAACTTGGGCAACCTAGTACCGTCAACGGACAACCCCCTACTGACTCGCCAAGGCTTTCGAGAACAAGCCCCCCCTACCGACCGCTTGCGCGGCTTTCGAGGAAGCATGCCCCTTACCGACCAAGACTCGATGTTCAGGGGTCAACTTGGGCAACCTAGCATCATCGACCGTTTTTTCCCAACACGCTTCCCTCGCCTCTTTTCAATAAGGGCAATGCCCTCGTATCCAAAGTGGCAGCCACGAATGGCGGCTCCGGTAGCTAAACGGGTCATCGGAGTGGCATCGGACCAACCGAGCGTCACATGGCGGACAAGGGACAAGGGACATGGGTCATTCCGTCAATTACCCCCACCAAGGGTATTTCCGTCATTTTATACCCCGAAGGGTATTTCCGTCATTTCCTTACCCGGGACATCTTATCGGAGGGACATTGGGCGACTTAGGGTCCCATGCGTAGCTCCCGGGTCTACAGCAAGGCCTGGGCATCGCTCGCCCAGCTCGCGTAGGTGTATTCAGACAAGAAGCACCTACCCCTAAAGAGGTTTAGTGGGAAATAGGGCTATGCCCCCAATGAACACACTTTTGACAGTAGAATCACACGGCCTTTTACTCACGAAAATTATATAATAGTGCCCAGTTTTTTTTACATGAATCCACTGTATATGACCTGAAATTTTTTTAGGTATTTTTTTTTTCTGGAAAAAAATCTTTTTTTTTGTGAAAAATGGGCTAAATGTGGCGAAAATTAGAGAAAATAGCGAAAAATAGAAGGAAAATTGGGAAAAATCTGAAAAAATCTGGAAAAATACTTTGGGAGGTATACTTAATTTACGTATTTTTTTTTTACAAAAATTAATATTTTTTCACGAAAAATGGGAAAAAACGGCTAAAATAAGGGAAAATAAGAGAATAATAGAGAAAATTCTGGAAAAATGAGGAAAAATATGTTTTCACATATCCTTAATTTTGGTATTTTTTTTTTGAGAAAATAATATTTTTGAAAAATAGGCTAAAAATAGGGGGAAATATGGGGAAAATAGGGAAAAAATAGGAACACATATTTGATGGGGTTAAAAACCATTTTGAGGATACTCAAGGGTCCCAAGATACGATGAGGGGTGATTTGGGTCGATTTCAAATGCCATAATAGGACTTTCCAAGCACTATATGAGGCGTTTTGGGTCCTTTAGAATGTCATGCTTTGAGAAAGTGCCTACTCTTTCTTTCTCATCTTTGGTGTGGTTGAGATCCCACCTATATTGAACCAAGTGATAAGAATTCCCATGTACAACTATGCATCCAAGCACTATATGAGGCGTTTTGGGTCCTTTCGAATGTCATGCTTTGAGAATGTGCCTACTCTTTCTTTCTCATCTTTGGTGTGGTTGAGATCCCGCCTATATTGAACCAAGTGATAAGAATTCCCATGTACAACTATGCATCCAAGCACTATGTGAGGGTTTTGGCCATTTCGAATGTCATGCTTTAAGAAAGTGCCAACTCTTTCTTTCTCATCTTTGTTGTGGTTGAGATCCCACCTATATTGAACCAAGTGATAAGAATTCCCATGTACAACTATGCATCCAAGCACTATATGAGGCGTTTTAGGTCCATTTCGAATGTTATGCTTTAAGAAAGTGACTATTCTTTCTTTCTCATCTTTGGTGTGGTTGAGATCCCACCTATATTGAACCAATTGATAAGAATTCCCATGTACAACTATGCATCCAAGCACTATATGAGGCGTTTTAGGTCCATTTCGAATGTCATGCTTTAAGAAAGTGCCAACTCTTTCTTTCTCATCTTTGGTGTGGTTGAGATCCCACCTATATTGAACCAAGTGATAAGAATTCCCATGTACAACTATGCATTTAAGCACTAGCCTCTAGCCTCTTGCCCTCGTGCCCTCGTGCCCAAGTGCTTTAGTGCTTAAGTGCATAGTGCATTGTGCTTTAGTGCTTAGCGCTTAGTGCGCGCGCGTGCGCGTATGTGTGTGCACCATCAAGCACACCACTAAGCACTATATGTGGCCCAACAACCCATGCACCGCCGAGCACAATGAAATAAGAAGTATCAAGCTACCATGCGCCATGTTTCATGCACCACAAGGGTGCGGTCCATCGTAAAGCATCATGCACACCACCAAGCACCAAGCACTAAATTGGGCCCAACCACCCCATGCACCTCGCGGGTGCGGGCACCATCGAGCACCACGCAATTCGAAGAATCAAGTTACCATGCGCCACTGATATGGATGCAAAGGCATTGGTTAACCATGAGCCTATTGACTTGACCATGGAGACTTTAGGGTTCCAAATCAAGAAGAAGAACCAAGTCTTGGCTTGTGAACTAACATGGAAGCTAGAGGATGGCGTGGAAGAGGAATCCTAATCTATTTAGGATTACTCATGGCGTGGGGAAAGGAAGTGAAGAGGAGTCCTACTCTGATTAGGATTACTCCTAGCTTGCTACATAGAATCCTAGTAGGATTAGGATTGCTATGTTTATCTTTATCTTTATCTTTATGTTTAAGTAGTTAAAAAGATAAACATGTGACTTGTACATGTTATCTTTAGGAGTCTAATTAGGAGTCTAAAGTAGAGTAGGAGTAGGATAAGTGTTTATGTTTCCTAGTTGAATTAGCCTAGCTTGTACACTATATAAAGGGGCCAGAATTCTTCAATAAACTTAGAGTATTTTTAGAGTTATTTCTTTCTTCTTGATTGTGTGCTTAGTTGCTTACAATTGAAACCATTAATTATTCTTCAGGAGTGTTGAATACTTAGTGTTAAACAACTTAATTTCAGGAGTGTTTTAAGGTGTCTTTAGATCTAATCAAGGTTCAGGAGTGTTCTTGATTAAATTCATATCTTGGTTCGAGTGTTACTTATTGTTTCGAAAATCTTGGAGTTCATAACT
>NC_079202.1:77500-80000 GCF_026745355.1 Beta vulgaris subsp. vulgaris | reverse complement strand
GCAATGCGTGAAACGCTTTACTTGAAGCTGCGACTCTCTCGCAACCGCCCCCACAAAACATTCTGCACCCTGGGGCTCAACTAGAGACCGTAATCCAAGCCAACAATGCTCGCACTGTAGGTCGAGTACAAACCAAGCTTTTGAGGTCCACCTAACACCCGAAGGAAGCACATGGAAAGGGACGTCTATACCGTCAGTTGGTATATAGCAAAGGAAACAATGCATCACCCAAGGCTACGAATGTGCTCTGGCCAAACAAATGAAGCGATTCCGGGTCAAACGGTTGCATGCACAAGCATGAAGCCCGCCAACCCAAAATCCCAAGATACTCCAAGCACGCAACCCGCAACCGCTAAGCGACTGCGAGCATTGGCAGGAAGAACCCGAGAAAGCATCCGTCGGTGTGAAATCTACACTCAATAGGGACACTGGTAGGGACAACCATAAGGACACCAAAAGGGACAACCATAGGGACACCAAAAGGGACAACCAAAGGGACACCAAAAGGGACAACCATAGGGACATCCACCACGACATGAAGAAAGGGTGATCACAACCATAAGTCAAACACATCTACCGTTGGATATAACCATCGCAACGTCTTTGCACTAAGGTTTCTTCCATTGAAACACACTGAGCTAGGGTCCCCTTACTGACATAGCACAGCTTTCAAGAGGCAAGCCCGTTACTAGCCGCTTACGCAGTTTTCGAAAGGCAAACCCTTACTTACCATGAACTGATGTTCCGAAGTCACCATCCACCGGCGGCACTAGGGGTCCTACATACTCGACCAGCGTTAGGTTTTCGAAAGGCAAGCCCCCTACCGACCGCTTGCGCGGCTTTCCAAAGGCATTCCCGTTACTTGCCTTAACTGATGTTTACGTAGGATCACGATCTCACCAAAACGCTAGGGGGCCCCATTACTGACAGAACACAACTTTCGAAAGGCAAGACCCCCTACTGACTTCTTGCGCGGCTTTCGAAAGACATACCCGTTACTTACCATGGACTGATGTTCCTAGGGTTACCATCCACTAATACACTAGGGTCCCCTTACTGACAGAGCACAGCTTTCAAGAGGCAAGCCCGTTACTAGCCGCTTGCGCGGTTTTCGAAAGGCAAACCCTTACTTACCATGAACTGATGTTCCGGAGTCACCATCCACCGCGGCACTAGGGGTCCTACACACTCGACCAGCGTCAGGTTTTCGAAAGGCAAGCCCCCTACCGACCGCTTGCGCGGCTTTCGAAAGGCATGCCCGTTACTGGCCTTAACTGATGTTTAGGTAGGATCACCATCTCACTAAAACGCTAGGGGGCACCAAAACTGACAGAACACAACTTTCGAAAGGCAAGCCCCCCTACCGACTGCTTGCGCGGCTTTCGAAAGACATACCCGTTACTTACCATGGACTGATGTTCCTAGGGTTACCATCCACTAATACACTGGCCTCCCGTTACTGACAGAGCACAGCTTTCAAGAGGCAAGCCCGTTACTAGCCGCTTGCGCGGTTTTCGAAAGCCAAACCCTTACTTACCATGAACTGATGTTCCGAGGTCCTGGTGCGGGTGAACAAGCCCTTCCCACTCGTCCGCGGCTTTCAAAAGATAAGCCCCTCTACCGGCCGCTTGCGCGACTTTCGTAGGGCAAGCCATCTACTACCACAAACTCGTGTTCCGGGGATCCTAGCGCGGTTGAGCATGCCACTTACTTACTCAGAAAAAGGATTTCAGAAGGCCGCCCGTTACTTACCACTTGAGCGGCTTTCGAAAGGCAAACCCCTTACTTACCGAGAACCAGCTTTCAAGAAGGCAACTTGGGAACCTAGTACCGTCGACGGACAAGCCCCCTACCGACTCGCCAAGGCTTTCAAGAACAAGCCCCCTACCGGCCGCTTGCGTGGCTTTCGAGGAAGCATGCCCCTTACCGATCAAGACTCAATGTTCGGGGGTCAACTTGGGCAACCTAGCATCATCGACCGTTTTTTCACAACACGCAACCGTCGCCTCTTTTCAATGAGGCCAACGCCCTGTTATCCGAGGTGCCAGCCACCCATCAAGGAACGGAGGCTCCAGTAGCAACACGGGTCATCGAAGTGGCGTCGGACCAACCGAGCGTCACATGGCGGACAAGGGACAAGGGACATGGGTCATTCCGTCAATTACCCCCATAAGGGTATTACCGTCAATTTATACCCCGAAGGGTATTTTCGTCATTTCTTTACCCCAGACATCTTATCGGAGGGACATTGGGCGACTTAGGGTCCCATGCGTAGCTCCCGGGTGCTATAGCAAGGCCCTTGGGCATCGTGAGGCCGCGTCGCCCAGCGGCCTCGCCCATGGTAGGCTCATACAGCAACAAGCACCTACCCCCTAAAGAGGTTCAATGGGGAATAAGGATATGCCCCCAATGCACACACTTTTGACAGTAGAATCACACGGCCTTTTACTCACGAAAATTATATAATAGTGCCCAGTTTTTTTTACATGTACTTAATTTA
>NC_079202.1:20000-72500 GCF_026745355.1 Beta vulgaris subsp. vulgaris | reverse complement strand
AAGTTCAGCACAGGCAATTCAATCAACTCTGAGGCTGCAAAACACAGCAGACGACCTGTTTTGCATGAAATGAGTTGGATCCTTTTGGTGACCCGGATCTCTAGGTCCAACTTTATTAGACCCGGTGGATCCGGGTCGGATCTGGATCCAGGGTCTGAAAATGGATCTAGATCGGTCCACACTGGACCCGGTCCAGACGCGACTAGTTGCCATCCCTAATCGACATCGACACGCATGAGCCTTCACGTTACCGAGAAGGTCAACTCTTGCTCGAGCGTCGTCCGTGCAATGCGTGAAACGCTTTACTTGAGGCTGCGACGCTCTCGCGACAGCCCCCACACAACAATATACACACTGGGCTCAACTAGAGACCGTAATCCAAGCCAACAATGCTCGCACTGTGGGTGGAGTACAAACCAAGCTTTTGGTCCACCTAACACCCCGTAAGGATGTCGGGCGAAGAAAGCACATGGAAAGGGACGTCTATAATGTCTGTTGGTATATAGCAAAGGAAACAATGCATCACCCAAGGCTACGATATGTGGCATTGGATATAATTCTATCGTTTGCCTCCTAACCTCCTCTCCATTTTATTTCCTCGTGCGTCTCCTGTCAACAAAACTTATTTCACAAGTTTCAAGCATAAGCCGAGGAGAAGAATTATCACTCTTTACTTTGTTACCAGGTCCACATTTCCAACTTTCTCTTTTAGGACTGACATTTGCAGCTGACTCAGGCAGATTGATGTCTTCATCCTGATTCAAGTCCATCTCCATAACATGACTTGCTTTCATCCACTTCTTATGATCATCACCATTAGCTTCGCGCTCAATCCCTTTGTTAGTAGCATTTTTATGAGCTCTCAATGGTTTTTCACACAATTTATTGTTACCAACAGTAGATGATTTTTCGACTTTGAGCAAGCTACCATTTCCTGAATCCGGATTGCAAAATGCAGTTTCTCCAAGAACCTTGGATCACATCCAAATTGCATCATTACCCTTCGAGGCTTATAAAGTTCAGCAAAGGCAATTACAATCAACTCCTGAGGCTGCAAAAACACAGCAGACGACCTGTTTTGCATGAAATGAGTTGGATCCGTTTTGGACCGGATCCAAGGATCCGTCGGATCTGGGTCCAACTTTCTTTGACCCGTTGGATCCGGGACGGATCTGGATCCAGGGTCTGAAAACAGATCTGGATCCGGTCCACCTGGACCCGGTCCAGATCCGACCTGTTGCCATCCCTAATCGACATCGACATGCATGAGCCTTCAGTTACGAGAAGGTCAACTCGTGCTCGAGCGTCGTCCGTGCAATGCGTGAAACGCTTTACTTGAGGCTGCGACCTCGCAAGCGACCTCCCTTACACAACATTCTGCACCCTGGGGCTCAACTAGAGACCGTAATCCAAGCCAACAATGCTCGCACTGTGGGTGGAGTACAGACCAAGCTTTTGAGGTCCACCTAGGGATGGCAACGGGTCAGATCTGGACCGGGTCCAGGTGGACCCGGATCCAGATCCGTTTTCAGACCCTAGATCCAGATCCGACCCGGATCTATCGAGTATAAGAAAGTAGACCCAGATCCAGATCCAACGGATCCTGCGGATCCGGGTCCAAAACGGATCCAACTCATTTCATGCAAAACAAGTCGTCTGCTGTGTTTTTGCAGCCTCAGGAGTTGATTGGAATTGCCTTTGCTGAACTTTATCAGCCTCGAAGGTTAATGATGCAATTTGGATGTGATCGAAAGGTTCTTGGAGAAACGCATTTTGCAATCCGAATTCAGGAAATGGTAGCTTGCTCAAAGTCGAAAAATCATCTACAGTTGGTAACAATAAATTGTGTCAAAAACCATTGAGAGCTCATAAAAATGCTACTAACAAAGGGATTGAGCGCGAAGCTAATGGTGATGATCATAAGAAGTGGAGGAAAGCAAGTCATGTTATGGAGATGGACTTGAATCAGGATGAAGACATCAATCTGCCTGAGTCAGCTGCAAATGTCAGTCCTAAAAGCGAAAGTTGGAAATGTGGACCTAGTAACAAAGTAAAGAGTGATAATTCTTCTCCTCGGCTTATGCTTAAAACTTGTGAAATAAGTTTTGTTACAGGAGACGCACGAGGAAATAAAATGAAGAGGAGGTTAGGAGGCCCAGGCGCCGAGCCCAACATGGAGTTTTTTTTAAAAAAAACGGTTCAGCGGATCCGGGTCCGGGTCTATGGTACAGATACAGACCCGGATCCGTAATCTGACAAGTGGACCCGAATTCGACCTGGATCCAACGGGAACATAATATTAGGATCCAGACACGGAAAAACGGATCCGGGTCCACGGATCCGGCCGGGTCCAGTATTCACTACCATCTTGACTCAGGCAGATTAATGTCTTCATCCTCATTCAAGTCCATCTCCATAACATGACTTGCTTTCATCCACTTCTTATGATCATCACCATTAGCTTCGCGCTCAATCCCTTTGTTAGTAGCATTTTTATGAGCTCTCAATGGTTTTTCACACAATTTATTGTTACCAACAGTAGATGATTTTTCGACTTTGAGCAAGCTACCATTTCCTGAATCCGGATTGCAAAATGCAGTTTCTCCAAGAACCTTTCGATCACATCCAAATTGCATCATTACCCTTCGAGGCTTATAAAGTTCAGCAAAGGCAATTACAATCAACTCCTGAGGCTGCAAAAACACAGCAGGCGACCTGTTTTGCATGAAATGAGTTGGATCCGTTTTGGACCGGGATCCGCAGGATCCGTCGGATCTGGATTTGGGTCCAACTTTCTTAGACCCGTTGGAACCGGGACGGATCTGGATCCAGGGTCTGAAAACAGATCTGGATCCGGGTCCACCTGGACCCGGTCCAGATCCGACCTGTTGCCATCCCTAATCGACATCGACATGCATGAGCCTTCACGTTACCGAGAAGGTCAACTCGTGCTCGAGCGTTGCCGTGCAACGCGTGAAACGCTTTACTTGAGGCTGCGACGTTCAAGCGACCTCCCTTACACAACATTCTGCACCCTGGGGCTCAACTAGAGACCGTAATCCAAGCCAACAATGCTCGCACTTTGGGTGGAGTACAGACCAAGCTTTTGAGGTCCACCTAGGGATGGCAACGGGTCAGATCTGGACCGGGTCCAGGTAGACCAGGATCAAGATCCGTTTTCAGACCCTAGATCCAGATCCGACCCGGATCCATCGAGTATAAGAAAGTAAGACCCAGATCCAGATCCAACGGATCCTGCGGATCCGGGTCCAAAACGGATCCAACTCATTTCATGCAAAACAAGTCGTCTGCTGTGTTTTTGCAGCCTCAAGAGTTGATTGGAATTGCCTTTGCTGAACTTTATCAGCCTCGAAGGGTAATGATGCAATTTGGATGTGATCGAAAGGTTCTTGGAGAAACAGCATTTTGCAATCTGAATTCAGGAAATGGTAGTTGCTCAAAGTCGAAAAATCATCTACAGTTGGTAACAATAAATTGTGTCAAAAACCATTGAGAGCTCATAAAAATGCTACTAACAAAGGGATTGAGCGCGAAGCTAATGGTGATGATCATAAGAAGTGGAGGAAAGCAAGTCATGTTATAGAGATGGACTTGAATCAGGATAAAGACATCAATCTGCCTGAGTCAGCTGCAAATGTCAGTCCTAAAAGCGAAAGTTGGAAATGTGGACCTGGTAACAAAGTAAAGAGTGATAATTCTTCTCCTCGGCTTATGCTTAAAACTTGTGAAATAAGTTTTGTTGACAGGAGACGCACGAGGAAATAAAATGAAGAGGAGGTCAGGAGGCCCAGGCGCCGAGCCCAACATGGAGTTTTTTTTTAAAAAAAATGGTTCAGCGGATCCGGGTCCGGGTCTATGGTACAGATCCGGACCCGGATCCATAATCTGACAAGTGGACCCGAATTCGACCCGGATCCAACGGGTCCATAATTTTAGGATCCAGACATGGAAAAACGGATTCGGGTCCACGGATCCGGCCGGGTCCAGGATTCACTACCATCTTGACTTAGGCAGATTCATGTCTTCATCCTCATTCAAGTCCATCTCCATAACATGACTTGCTATCATCAACTTCTTATGATCATCACCATTAGTTTCGCGCTCAATCCCTTTGTTAGTAGCATTTTTATGAGCTCTCAATGGTTTTTCACACAATTTATTGTTACCAACAGTAGATGAGTTTTCGACATTGAGCAAGATACAATTTCCTGAATCCGGATTGCAAAATGCAGTTTCTCCAAGAACCTTTCGATCACATCCAAATTGCATCATTACCCTTCGAGGCTGATAAAGTTCAGCACAGGCAATTCCAATCAACTCCTGAGGTTGCAAAACATCAGCAAGACGCCTGTTTTGCATGAAATGAGTTGGATCCCTTTTGGTCCCGGATCTAGGTCCAACTTTATTAGACCCGGTGGATCCGGGTCGGATCTGGATCCAGGGTCTGAAAATGGATCTGGATCATGGTCCACCTGGACCCGGTCCAGACGCGACCAATTGCCATCCCTAATCGACATCGACACGCATGATCCTTCACGTTACCGAGAAGGTCAACTCTTGCTCGAGCGTCGTCCGTGCAATGCGTGAAACGCTTTACTTGAGGCTGCGACACTCTCGCGACCCCCCCCCCCCCCACAACATTCTACACACTGGGGCTCAACTAGAGACCGTAATCCAAGCCAACAATGCTCGCACTGTGGGTTGAGTACAAACCAAGCTTTTGAGATCCACCTAACACCCCGTAAGGATGTCGGGCGAAGAAAGCACATGGAAAGGGACGTCTATAATGTCTGTTGGTATATAGCAAAGGAAACAATGCATCACCCAAGGCTACGATATGTGGCATTGGATATAATTCTATCGTTTGCCTCCTAACCTCCTCTCCATTTTATTTCCTCGTGCGTCTCCTGTCAACAAAACTTACTTCACAAGTTTCAAGCATAAGCCGAGAAGAAGAATTATCACTCTTTACTTTGTTACCAGGTCCACATTTCCAACTTTCCCTTTTAGGACTGACATTTGCAGCTGACTCAGGCAGATTGATTTCTTTATCCTGATTCAAGTCTATCTCCATAACATGACTTGCTTTCATCCAATTCTTATGATCATCACCATTAGTTTCGCGCTCAATCCCTTTGTTAGTAGCATTTTTATGAGCTCTCAATGGTTTTTCACACAATTTATTGTTACCAACAGTAGATGATTTTTCGACTTTGAGCAAGCTATCATTTCCTGAATCCGGATTGCAAAATGCAGTTTCTCCAAGAACCTTTCGATCACATCCAAATTGCATCATTACCCTTCGAGGCTGATAAAGTTCAGCAAAGGTAATTACAATCAACTCCTGAGGCTGCAAAACACAGCAGACGACCTGTTTTGCATGAAATGAGTTGGATCTCTTTTGGACCCGGATCTAGGTCCAACTTTATTAGACCCGGTGGATCCGGGTCGGATCTGGATCCAGGGTCTGAAAATGGATCTGGATCATGGTCCAACTGGACCTGGTCCAGACGCGACCAGTTGCCATCCCTAATCGACATCGACACGCATGAGCCTTCATGTTACCGAGAAGGTCAACTCTTGCTCGAGCGTCGTCCGTGCAATGCGTGAAACGCTTTACTTGAGGATGCGACGCTCTCGCGACCCCCCCCCCCACACAACATTATACACACTGGGGCTCAACTAGAGACCGTAATCCAAGCCAACAATGCTCGCACTGTGGGTGGAGTACAAACCAAGCTTTTGAGATCCACCTAACACCCCCGTAAGGATGTCGGGCGAAGAAAGCACATGGAAAGGGACGTCTATAATGTCTGTTGGTATATAGCAAAGGAAACAATGCATCACCCAAGGCTACGATATGTGGTATTGGATATAATTCTATCGTTTGCCTCCTAACCTCCTCTCCATTTTATTTCCTCGTGCGTCTCCTGTCAACAAAACTTATTTCACAAGTTTCAAGCATAAGCCGAGGAGAAGAATTATCACTCTTTACTTTGTTACCAGGTCCACATTTCCAACTTTCTCTTTTAGGACTGACATTTGCAGCTGACTCAGGCAGATTGATGTCTTCATCCTGATTCAAGTCATCTCCATAACATGACTTGCTTTCATCCACTTCTTATGATCATCACCATTAGCTTCGCGCTCAATCCCTTTGTTAGTAGCATTTTTATGAGCTCTCAATGGTTTTTCACACAATTTATTGTTACCAACAGTAGATGATTTTTCGACTTTGAGCAAGCTACCATTTCCTGAATCCGGATTGCAAAATGCAGTTTCTCCAAGAACCTTGCGATCACATCCAAATTGCATCATTACCCTTCGAGGCTTATAAAGTTCAGCAAAGGCAATTACAATCAACTCCTGAGGCTGCAAAAACACAGCAGATGACCTGTTTTGCATGAAATGAGTTGGATCCGTTTTGGACCGGGATCCACAGGATCCGTCGGATCTGGATCTGGGTCCAACTTTCTTTGACCCGTTGGATCCGGAACGGATCTGGATCCAGGGTCTGAAAACAGATCTGGATCCAGGTCCACCTGGACCCGGTCCAGATCCGACCTGTTGCCATCCCTAATCGACATCGACATGCATGAGCCTTCATGTTACCGAGAAGGTCAACTCGTGCTCGAGCGTCGTCCGTGCAATGCGTGAAACGCTTTACTTGAGGCTGCGACGCTCAAGCGACCTCCCTTACACAACATTCTGCACCCTGGGGCTCAACTAGAGACCGTAATCCAAGCCAACAATGCTCGCACTGTGGGTGGAGTACAGACCAAGCTTTTGAGGTCCACCTAGGGATGGCAACGGGTCAGATCTGGACCGGGTCCAGGTGGACCCGGATCCAGATTCGTTTTCAGACCCTAGATCCAGATCCGACCCGGATCCATCGAGTATAAGAAAGTAAGACCCAGATCCAGATCCAACGGATCCTGCGGATCCGGGTCCAAAACGGATCCAACTCATTTCATGCAAAACAAGTCGTCTGCTGTGTTTTTGCAGCCTCAAGAGTTGATTGGAATTGCCTTTGCTGAACTTTATCAGCCTCGAAGGTTAATGATGCAATTTGGATGTGATCGAAAGGTTCTTGGAGAAACAACATTTTGCAATCCGAATTCAGGAAATGGTAGCTTGCTCAAAGTCGAAAAATCATCTACAGTTGGTAACAATAAATTGTGTCAAAAACCATTGAGAGCTCATAAAAATGCTACTAACAAAGGGATTGAGCGCGAAGCTAATGGTGATGATCATAAGAAGTGGAGGAAAGCAAGTCATGTTATGGAGATAGACTTGAATCAGGATGAAGACATCAATCTGCCTGAGTCAGCTGCAAATGTCAGTCCTAAAAGCGAAAGTTGGAAATGTGGACCTGGTAACAAAGTAAAGAGTGATAATTCTTCTCCTCGGCTTATGCTTAAAACATGTGAAATAAGTTTTGTTGACAGGAGACGCACGAGGAAATAAAATGAAGAGGAGGTCAGGAGGCCCAGGCGCCGAGCCCAACATGGAGTTTTTTTTTAAAAAAAACGGTTCAGCGGATCCGGGTCCGGGTCTATGGTACAGATCCGGACCCGGATCCGTAATCTGACAAGTGGACCCGAATTCGACCCGGATCCAACGGGTCCATAATTTTAGGATCCAGACACGGAAAAACGGATCCGGGTCCACGGATCCGGTAGGGTCCAGTATTCACTACCATCTTGACTAAGGCAGATTCATGTCTTCATCCTCATTCAAGTCCATCTCCAAAACATGACTTGCTATCATCCACTTCTTATGATCATCACCATTAGTTTCGCGCTCAATCCCTTTGTTAGTAGCATTTTTATGAGCTCTCAATGGTTTTTCACACAATTTATTGTTACCAAAAGTAGATGAGTTTTCGACATTGAGCAAGCTACCATTTCCTGAATCCGGATTGCAAAATGCAGTTTCTCCAAGAACCTTTCGATCACATCCAAATTGCATCATTACCCTTCGAGGCTGATAAAGTTCAGCACAGGCAATTTCAATCAACTCATGAGGTTGCAAAACACAGCAGACGACCTGTTTTGCATGAAATGAGTTGGATCCCTTTTGGACCCGGATCTAGGTCCAACTTTATTAGACTCGGTGGATCCGGGTCGGATATGGATCCAGGGTCTGAAAATGGATCTGAATCATGGTCCACCTGGACCCGGTCGAGACGCGACCAGTTGCCATCCCTAATCGACATCGACACGCATGATCCTTCACGTTACCGAGAAGGTCAACTCTTGCTCGAGCGTCGTCCGTGCAATGCGTGAAACGCTTTACTTGAGGCCAACAATGCTCGCACTGTGGGTGGAGTACAAACCAAGATTTTGAGGTCCACCTAATACCCCCGTAAGGATGTTGGGCGAAGAAAGCACATGGAAAGGGACGTTTATACCGTCTGTTGGTATATAGCAAAGGAAACAATGCATCACCCAAGGCTACGATATGTGGCATTAGATATAATTTTATCGTTTGCCTCCTAACCTCCTCTCCATTTCATTTCATCGTGCGTCTCCTGTCAACAAAACTTATTTCACAAGTTTCAAGCATAAGCCGAGGAGAAGAATTATCACTCTTTACTTTGTTACCAGGTCCACATTTCCAACTTTCTCTTTTAGGACTGACATTTGCAGCTGACTCAGACAGATCGATGTCTTTATCCTGATTCAAGTCCATCTCCATAACATGACTTGCTTTCATCCACTTCTTATGATCATCATCATTAGCTTCGCGCTCAATCCCTTTGTTAGTAGCATTTTTATGAGCTCTCAATGGTTTTTCACACAATTTATTGTTACCAACAGTAGATGATTTTTCGACTTTGAGCAAGCTATCATTTCCTGAATCCGGATTGCAAAATGCAGTTTCTCCAAGAACCTTTCGATCACATCCAAATTGCATCATTACCCTTCGAGGCTTATAAAGTTCAGCAAAGGCAATTACAATCAACTCCTGAGGCTGCAAAAACACAGCAGACGACCTGTTTTGCATGAAATGAGTTGGATCCGTTTTGGACCGGGATCCGTAGGATCCGTCGGATCTGGATCTGGGTCCAACTTTCTTAGACCCGTTGGATCCGGGTCGGATCTGGATCCAGGGTCTGAAAACAGATCTGGATCCGGGTCCACCTGGACCCGGTCCACATACGACCTGTTGCCATCCCTAATCGACATCGACATGCATGAGCCTTCACGTTACCGAGAAGGTCAATCGTGCTCGAGCGTCGTCCGTGCAATGCGTGAAACGCTTTACTTGAGGCTGCGACGCTCAAGCGACCTCCCTTACACAACATTCTGCACCCTGGGGCTCAACTAGAGACCGTAATCCAAGCCAACAATGCTCGCACTGTGGGTGGAGTACAGACCAAGCTTTTGAGGTCCACCTAGGGATGGCAACGGGTCAGATCTGGACCGCGTCCAGGTGGACCCGGATCCAGATCCGTTTTCAGACCCTAGATCCAGATCCGACCTGGATCCATCGAGTATAAGAAAGTAAGACCCAGATCCATATCCAACGAATCCTGCGGATCCGGGTCCAAAACGGATCCAATTCATTTCATGCAAAACAAGTCGTCTGCTGTGTTTTTGCAGTCTCAGGAGTTGATTGGAATTGCCTTTGCTGAACTTTATCAGCCTCGAAGGGTAATGATGCAATTTGGATGTGATCGAAAGGTTCTTGGAGAAACAGCATTTTGCAATCCGAATTCAGGAAATGGTAGCTTGCTCAAAGTCGAAAAATAATCTACAGTTGGTAACAATAAATTGTGTCAAAAACCATTGAGAGCTCATAAAAATGCTACTAACAAAGGGATTGAGCGCGAAGCTAATGGTGATGATCATAACAAGTGGAGGAAAGCAAGTCATGTTATGGAGATGGACTTGAATCAGGATGAAGACATCAATCTGCCTGAGTCAGCTGCAAATGTCAGTCCTAAAAGCGAAAGTTGGAAATGTGGACCTGGTAACAAAGTAAAGAGTGATAATTCTTCTCCTTGGCTTATGCTTAAAACTTGTGAAATAAGTTTTGTTGACAGGAGACGCACGAGGAAATAAAATGAAGAGGACGTCAGGAGGCCCAGGCGCCGAGCCCAACATGGAGTTTTTTTTTTAAAAAAACGGTTCAGCGGATCCGGGTCCGGGTCTATGGTACAGATCCGGACCCGGATCCGTAATCTGACAAGTGGACCCGAATTCGACCCGGATCCAACGGGTCCATAATTTTAGGATCCAGACACGGAAAAACGGATCCGGGTCCACGGATCCGGCAGGGTCAAGGATTCACTACCATCTTGACTTAGGCAGATTCATGTCTTCATCCTCATTCAAGTCCATCTCCATAACATGACTTGCTATCATCCACTTCTTATGATCATCACCATTAGTTTCGCGCTCAATCCCTTTGTTAGTAGCATTTTTATGAGCTCTCAATGGTTTTTCACACAATTTATTGTTACCAACAATAGATGAGTTTTCGACATTGAGCAAGCTACAATTTCCTTAATCCGGATTGCAAAATGCAATTTCTCCAAGAACCTTTCGATCACATCCAAATTGCATCATTACCCTTCGAGGCTGATAAAGTTCAGCACAGGCAATTCCAATCAACTCCTGAGGTTGCAAAACATAGCAGACGACCTGTTTTGCATGAAATGAGTTGGATCCCTTTTGGACCCAGATCTAGGTCCAACTTTATTAGACCCGGTGGATCCGGGTCGGATCTGGATCCAGGGTCTGAAAATGGATCTGGATCATGGTCCACCTGGACCCGGTCCAGACGCGACCAGTTGCCATCCCTAATCGACATCGACACGCATGATCCTTCACGTTACCGAGAAGGTCAACTCTTGCTCGAGCGTCGTCCGTGCAATGCGTGAAACGCTTTACTTGAGGCTGCGACGCTCTTGCGACCCCCCCACACACACAACATTCTACACACTAGGGCTCAACTACAGACCGTAATCCAAGCCAACAATGCTCGCACTGTGGGTGGAGTACAAACCAAGCTTTTGAGATCCACCTAACACCCCCGTAAGGATGTCGGGCGAAGAAAGCACATGGAAAGGGACGTCTATAATGTCTGTTGGTATATAGCAAAGGAAACAATGCATCACCAAAGGCTACGATATATGGCATTGGATATAATTCTATCGTTTGCCTCCTAACCTCCTCTCCATTTTATTTCCTCGTGCGTCTCCTGTCAACAAAACTTATTTCACAAGTTTCAAGCATAAGCCGAGAAGAAGAATTATCACTCTTTACTTTGTTACCAGGTCCACATTTCCAACTTTCTCTTTTAGGACTGACATTTGGAGCTGACTCAGGCAGATTGATGTCTTTATCCTGATTCAAGTCCATCTCCATAACATGACTTGCTTTCATCCACTTCTTATGATCATCACCATTAGCTTCGCGCTCAATCCCTTTGTTAGTAGCATTTTTATGAGCACTCAATGGTTTTTCACACAATTTATTGTTACCAACAGTAGATGATTTTTCGACTTTGAGCAAGCTATCATTTCCTGAATCCGGATTGCAAAATGCAGTTTCTCCAAGAACCTTTCGATCACATCCAAATTGCATCCATTACCCTTCGAGGCTGATAAAGTTCAGCAAAGGCAATTACAATCAACTCCTGAGGCTGCAAAACACAGCAGACGACCTGTTTTGCATGAAATGAGTTGGATCCCTTTTGGACCCGGATCTAGGTCCAACTTTATTAGACCCGGTGGATCCGGGTCGGATCTGGATCCAGGGTCTGAAAATGGATCTAGATCATGGTCCAACTGGACCCGGTCTTGACGCGACCAGTTGCCATCCCTAATCGACATCGACACGCATGAGCCTTCACGTTACAGAGAAGGTCAACTCTTGCTCGAGCGTCGTCCGTGCAATGCGTGAAACGCTTTACTTGAGGCTGCGACGCTCTCGCGACCCCCCCCCCACACAATATTATACACACTGGGGCTCAACTAGAGACCGTAATCCAAGCCAACAATGCTCGCACTGTGGGTGGAGTACAAACCAAGCTTTTGAGGTCCACCTAGCTCCCCCGTAAGGATGTCGGGCAAAGAAAGCACATGGAAAGGGACGTCTATAATGTCTGTTGAAATATAGCAAAGGAAACAATGCATCACCCAAGGCTACGATATGTGGTATTGGATATAATTCTATCGTTTGCCTCCTAACCTCCTCTCCATTTTATTTCCTCGTGCGTCTCCTGTCAACAAAACTTATTTCACAAGTTTCAAGCATAAGCCGAGGAGAAGAATTATCACTCTTTACTTTGTTACCAGGTCCACATTTCCAACTTTCTCTTTTAGGACAGACATTTGCAGCTGACTCAGGCAGATTGATGTCTTCATCCTGATTCAAGTCCATCTCCATAACATGACTTGCTTTCATCCACTTCTTATGATCATCACCATTAGCTTCGCGCTCAATCCCTTTGTTAGTAGCATTTTTATGAGCTATCAATAGTTTTACACACAATTTATTGTTACCAACAGTAGATGATTTTTCGACTTTGAGCAAGCTACCATTTCCTGACTCCGGATTGCAAAATGCAGTTTCTCCAAGAACCTTGCGATCACATCCAAATTGCATCATTACCCTTCGAGGCTTATAAAGTTCAGCAAAGGCAATTACAATCAACTCCTGAGGCTGCAAAAACACAGCAGACGACCTGTTTTGCATGAAATGAGTTGGATCCGTTTTGGACCGGGATCCACAGGATCCGTCGGATCTGGATCTGGGTCCAACTTTCTTTGACCCGTTGGATCCGGGACGGATCTGGATCCAGGGTCTGAAAATAGATCTGGATCCGGGTCCACCTGGACCCGGTCCAGATCCGACCTGTTGCCATCCCTAATCGACATCGACATGCATGAGCCTTCATGTTACCGAGAAGGTCAACTCGTGCTCGAGCGTCGTCCGTGCAATGCGTGAAACGCTTTACTTGAGGCTGCGACGCTCAAGCGACCTCCCTTACACAACATTCTGCACCCTGGGGCTCAACTAGAGACCGTAATCCAAGCCAACAATGCTCGCACTGTGGGTGGAGTACAGACCAACCTTTGAGGTCCACCTAGGGATGGCAACGGGTCAGATCTGGACCGGGTCCAGGTGGACCCGGATCCAGTTCGTTTTCAGACCCTAGATCCAGATCCGACCCGGATCCATCGAGTATAAGAAAGTAAGACCCAGATCAGATCCAACGGATCCTGCGGATCGGGTCCAAAACGGATCCAACTCATTTCATGCAAAACAAGTCGTCTGCTGTGTTTTTGCAGCCTCAGGAGTTGATTGGAATTGCCTTTGCTGAACTTTATCAGCCTCGAAGGTTAATGATGCAATTTGGATGTGATCGAAAGGTTCTTGGAGAAACATCATTTTGCAATCCGAATTCAGGAAATGGTAGCTTGCTCAAAGTCGAAAAATCATCTACAGTTGGTAACAATAAATTGTGTCAAAAACCATTGAGAGCTCATAAAAATGCTACTAACAAAGGGATTGAGCGCGAAGCTAATGGTGATGATCATAAGAAGTGGAGGAAAGCAAGTCATGTTATGGAGATGACTTGAATCAGGATGAAGACATCAATCTGCCTGAGTCAGCTGCAAATGTCAGTCCTAAAAGCGAAAGTTGGAAATGTGGACCTGGTAACAAAGTAAAGAGTGATAATTCTTCTCCTCGGCTTATGCTTAAAACTTGTAAATAAGTTTTGTTGACAGGAGACGCACGAGGAAATAAAATGAAGAGGAGGTCAGGAGGCCCAGGCGCCGAGCCCAACATGGAGTTTTTTTTTAAAAAAAAACGGTTCAGCGGATCCGGGTCCGGGTCTATGGTACAGATCCGGACCCGGATCCGTAATCTGACAAGTGGACCCGAATTCGACCCGGATCCAACGGGTCCATAATTTTAGGATCCAGACACGGAAAAACGGATCCAGGTCCACGGATCCGGCAGGGTCCAGGATTCACTACCATCTTGACTTAGGCAGATTCATGTCTTCATCCTCATTCAAGTCCATCTCCATAACATGACTTGCTATCATCCACTTCTTATGATCATCACCATTAGTTTCGCGCTCAATCCCTTTGTTAGTAGCATTTTTATGAGCTCTCAATGGTTTTTCACACAATTTATTGTTACCAACAGTAGATGAGTTTTCGACATTGAGCAAGCTACAATTTCCTTAATCCGGATTGCAAAATGCAGTTTCTCCAAGAACCTTTCAATCACATCCAAATTGCATCATTACCCTTCGAGGCTTATAAAGTTCAGCAAAGGCAATTACAATCAACTTCTGAGGCTGCAAAAACACAGCAGACGACCTGTTTTGCATGAAATGAGTTGGATCTGTTTTGGACCGAGATCCGCAGGATCCGTCGGATCTGGATCTGGGTCCAACTTTCTTAGACCCGTTGGATCCGGGTCAGATCTGGATCCAGGGTCTGAAAACAGATCTGGATCCGGGTCCACCTGGACCCGGTCCAGATCCGACCTGTTGCCATCCCTAATCGACATCGACATGCATGAGATTTCACGTTACCGAGAAGGTCAACTCGTGCTCGAGCGTCGTCCGTGCAATGCATGAAACGCTTTACTTGAGGTTGCGACGCTCAAGCGACCTCCCTTACACAACATTCTGCACCCTGGGGCTCAACTAGAGACCGTAATCCAAGCCAACAATGCTCGCACTGTGGGTAGAGTACAGACCACGCTTTTGAGGTCCACCTAGGGATGGCAACGGGTCAGATCTGGACCGGGTCCAGGTGGACCCGGATCCAGATCCGTTTTCAGACCCTAGATCTAGATCCGACCCGGATCCATCGAGTATAAGAAAGTTAGACCCAGATCCAGATCCAACGGATCCTGCGGATCCGGGTCCAAAACGTATCCAACTCATTTCATGCAAAACAAGTCGTCTGCTGTGTTTTTCAGCCTCAGGAGTTGATTGGAATTGCCTTTGCTGAACTTTATCAGCCTCGAAGGGTAATGATGCAATTTGGATGTGATCGAAAGGTTCTTGGAGAAACTGCATTTTGCAATCCGAATTCAGGAAATGGTAGCTTGCTCAAAGTTGAAAAATCATCTACTGTTGGTAACAATAAATTGTGTCAAAAACCATTGAGAGCTCATAAAAATGCTACTAACAAAGGGATTGAGCGCGAAGCTAATGGTGATGATCATAAGAAGTGGAGGAAAGCAAGTCATGTTATGGAGATAGACTTGAATCAGGATGAAGACATCAATCTGCCTGAGTCAGCTGCAAATGTCTGTCCTAAAAGCGAAAGTTGGAAATGTGGACCTGGTAACAAAGTAAAGAGTGATAATTCTTCTCCTCGGCTTATGCTTAAAACTTGTGAAATAAGTTTTGTTGACAGGAGACGCACGAGGAAATAAAATGAAGAGGAGGTCAGGAGGCCCAGGCGCCGAGCCCAACATGGAGTTTTTTTTTTAAAAAAAAACGGTTCAGCGGATCCGGGTCCGGGTCTATGGTACAGATCCGGACCCGGATCCGTAATCTGACAAGTGGACCCGAATTCGACCCGGATCCAACGGGTCCATAATTTTAGGATCCAGACACGGAAAAACGGATCCGGATCCACGGATCCGGCCGGGTCCAGGATTCACTACCATCTTGACTTAGGCAGATTCATGTCTTCATCCTCATTCAAGTCCATCTCCATAACATGACTTGCTATCATCCAGTTCTTATGATCATCACCATTAGTTTCGCGCTCAATCCCTTTGTTAGTAGCATTTTTATGAGCTCTCAATGGTTTTTTCACACAATTTATTGTTACCAACAGTAGATGAGTTTTCGAATTGAGCAAGCTACCATTTCCTGAATCCGGATTGCAAAATGCAGTTTCTCCAAGAACCTTTCGATCACATCCAAATTGCATCATTACCCTTCGAGGCTGATAAAGTTCAGCACAGGCAATTCCAATCAACTCCTGAGGTTGCAAAACACAGCAGACGACCTGTTTTGCATGAAATGAGTTCGATCCCTTTTGGACCCGGATCTAGGTCCAACTTTATTAGACCCGGTGGATCCGGGTCGGATCTGGATCCAGGGTCTGAAAATGGATCTGGATCATGGTCCACCTGGACCCGGTCCAGATGCGAACAGTTGCCATCCCTAATCGACATCGACACGCATGATCCTTCACGTTACCGAGAAGGTCATCTCTGGCTCGAGCGTCGTCCGTGCAATGCGTGAAACGCTTTACTTGAGGCTGCGACGCTCTCGCGACCCCCCCCCCCCACACACACAACATTCTACACACTAGGGCTCAACTAGAGACCATAATCCAAGCCAACAATGCGCGCACTGTGGGTGGAGTACAAACAAGCTTTTAAGGTCCACCTAATACCCTCGTAAGGATGTTGGGCGAAGAAAGCACATGGAAAGGGACGTTTATACCGTCTGTTGGTATATAGCAAAGGAAACAATGCATCACCCAAGGCTACGATATGTGGCATTGGATATAATTCTGTCGTTTGCCTCCTAACCTCCTCTCCATTTTATTTCCTCGTGCGTCTCCTGTCAACAAAACTTATTTCACAAGTTTCAAGCATAAGCCGAGGAGAAGAATTATCACTCTTTACTTTGTTACCAGGTCCACATTTCCAACTTTCTCTTTTAGGACTGACATTTGCAGCTGACTCAGGCAGATTGATGTCTTTATCCTGATTCAAGTCCATCTCCATAACATGACTTGCTTTCATCCACTTCTTATGATCATCACCATTAGCTTCGCGCTCAATCCCTTTGTTAGTAGCATTTTTATGAGCTCTCAATGGTTTTTCACACAATTTATTGTTACCAACAGTAGATGATTTTTTGACTTTGAGCAAGCTATCATTTCCTGAATCCGGATTGCAAAATGCAGTTTCTCCAAGAACCTTTCGATCACATCCAAATTGCATCATTACCCTTCGAGGCTTATAAAGTTCAGCAAAGGCAATTACAATCAACTCCTGAGGCTGCAAAAACACAGCAGACGACCTGTTTTGCATGAAATGAGTTGGATCCGTTTTGGACCGGGATCCGCAGGATCCGTCGGTTCTGGATCTGGGTCCAACTTTCTTAGACCCGTTGGATCCGGGTCGGATCTTGATCCAGGGTCTGAAAATAGATCTTGATCCGGGTCCACCTGGACCCGGTCCAGATCCGACCTGTTGCCATCCCTAATCGACATCGACATGCATGAGCCTTCACGTTACCGAGAAGGTCAACTCGTGCTCGAGCGTCGTCCGTGCAATGTGTGAAACGCTTTACTTGAGGCTGCGACGCTCAAGCGACCTCCCTTACACAACATTCTGCACCTTGGGGCTCAACTAGAGACCGTAATCCAAGCCAACAATGCTCGCACTGTGGGTGGTAGACAGCTTTTGAGGTCCACCTAGGGATGGCAACGGGTCAGATCTGGACCGGGTCCAGGTGGACCCGGATCCAGATCCGTTTTCAGACCCTAGATCTAGATCCGACCCGGATCGATCGAGTAGAAGAAAGTTAGACCCAAATCCAGATCCAACGGATCCTGCGGATCCGGGTCCAAAACGGATCCAACTCATTTCATGCAAAACAAGTCATCTGCTGTGTTTTTGCAGCCTCAGGAGTTGATTGGAATTGCCTTTGTTGAACTTTATCAGCCTCGAAGGGTAATGATGCAATTTGGATGTGATCGAAAGGTTCTTGGAGAAACTGCATTTTGCAATCCGAATTCAGGAAATGGTAGCTTGCTCAAAGTCGAAAAATCATCTACTGTTGGTAACAATAAATTGTGTCAAAAACCATTGAGAGCTCATAAAAATGCTACTAACAAAGGGATTGAGCGCGAAGCTAATGGTGATGATCATAAGAAGTGGAGGAAAGCAAGTCATGTTATGGAGATGGACTTGAATCAGGATGAAGAACAATCTGCCTGAGTCAGCTGCAAATGTCAGTCCTAAAAGCGAAAGTTGGAAATGTGGACCTAGTAACAAAGTAAAGAGTGATAATTCTTCTCCTCGGCTTATGCTTAAAACTTGTGAAATAAGTTTTGTTAACAAGAGACGCACGAGGAAATAAAATGAAGAGGAGGTCAGGAGGCCCAGGCGCCGAGCCCAACATGGAGTTTTTTTTTTTAAAAAAACGGTTCAGCGGATCCGGGTCCGGGTCTATGGTACAGATCCGGAACCGGATCCGTAATCTGACAAGTGGACCCGAATTCGACCGGATCCAACGGGTCCATAATTTTAGGATCCAGACACGGAAAAACGGATCCGGGTCCACGGATCCGGCGGGTCCAGGATTCACTACCATCTTGACTTAGGCAGATTCATGTCTTCATCCTCATTCAAGTCCATCTCCATAACATGACTTGCTATCATCCACTTCTTATGATCATCACCATTAGTTTCGCGCTCAATCCCTTTGTTAGTAGCATTTTTATGAGCTCTCAATGGTTTTTTCACACAATTTATTGTTACCAACAGTAGATGAGTTTTCGACATTGAGCAAGCTCACATTTCCTGAATCCGGATTGCAAAATGCAGTTTCTCCAAGAACCTTTCGATCACATCCAAATTACATCATTACCCTTCGAGGCTGATAAAGTTCAGCACAGGCAATTCCAATCAACTCCTGAGGTTGCAAAACCACAGCAGAACGACCTGTTTTGCATGAAATGAGTTGGATCCCTTTTGGACCCGGATCTAGGTCCAACTTTATTAGACCCGGTGCATCCGGGTCGGATCTGGATCCGGGTCGGATCTGGATCCAGGGTCTGAAAATGGATTTGGATCATGGTCCACCTGGACCCGGTCCAGACGCGACCAGTTGCCATCCCTAATCGACATCGACACGCATGATCCTTCACGTTACCGAGAAGGTCACTCTTGCTCGAGCGTCGTCCGTGCAATGCGTGAAACGCTTTACTTGAGGCTGCGACGCTCTCGCGACCCCCCCCCCCACACAACATTCTACACACTAGGGCTCAACTAGAGACCGTAATCCAAGCCAACAATGCTCGCACTGTAGGTGGAGTACAAACCAAGCTTTTGAGATCCACCTAATACCCTCGTAAGGATGTTGGGCGAAGAAAGCACATGGAAAGGGACGTTTATACCGTTTGTTGGTATATAGCAAAGGAAACAATGCATCACCCAAGGCTACGATATGTGGCATTGGATATAATTCTGTCGTTTGCCTCCTAACCTCCTCTCCATTTTATTTCCTCGTGCGTCTCCTGTCAACAAAACTTATTTCACAAGTTTCAAGCATAAGCCGAGGAGAAGAATTATCACCTTTACTTTGTTACCAGGTCCACATTTCCAACTTTCTCTTTAGGACTGACTTGCAGCTGACTCAGGCAGATTGATTCTTTATCCTGATTCAAGTCCATCTCCATAACATGACTTGCTTTCATCCACTTCTTATGATCACACCATTAGCTTCGCGCTCAATCCCTTTGTTAGTAGCATTTTTATGAGCTCTCAATGGTTTTTACACAATTTATTGTTACCAACAGTAGATGATTTTCGACTTGAGCAAGCTATCATTTCCTGAATCCGGATTGCACAAATGCAGTTTCTCCAAGAACCTTTCGATCACATCCAAATTGCATCATTACCCTTCGAGGCTTATAAAGTTCAGCAAAGGTAATTACAATCAACTCCTGAGGCTGCAAAAACACAGCAGACGACCTGTTTTGCATGAAATGAGTTGGATCCGTTTTGGACCGGAAACCGCAAGATCCGTCGGATCTGGATCTGGGTCCAACTTTCTTAGACCCGTTGGATCCGGGTCGGATCTGGATCTAGGGTCTGAAAACATATCTGGATCCGGGTCCACCTGGACCCGGTCCAGATCCGACCTGTTGCCATCCCTAATCGACATCGACATGCATGAGCCTTCACGTTACCGAGAAGGTCAACTCGTGCTCGAGCGTCGTCCGTGCAATGCGTGAAACGCTTTACTTGAGGCTGCGACGCTCAAGCGACCTCCCTTAACAACATTCTGCACCTGGGGCTCAACTAGAGACCGTAATCCAAGCCAACAATGCTCGCACTGTGGGTGGAGTACAGACCAAGCTTTTGAGGTCCACCTAGGGATGGCAACGGGTCAGATCTGGACGGGGTCCAGGTGGACCCGGATCCAGATCCGTTTTCAGACCCTAGATCTAGATCCGACCCGGATCCATCGAGTATAAGAAAGTTAGACCCAGATCCAGATCCAACGGATCCTGCGGATCCGGGTCCAAAACGGATCCAACTCATTTTATGCAAAACAAGTCGTCTGCTGTGTTTTTGCAGCCTCAGGAGTTGATTGGAATTGCCTTTGCTGAACTTTATCAGCCTCGAAGGTTAATGATGCAATTTGGATGTGATCGAAAGGTTCTTGGAGAAACTGCATTTTGCAATCCGAATTCAGGAAATGGTAGCTTGCTCAAAGTCGAAAAATCATCTACTGTTGGTAACAATAAATTGTGTCAAAAACCATTGCGAGCTCATAAAAATGCTACTAACAAAGGGATTGAGCGCGAAGCTAATGGTGATGATCATAAGAAGTGGAGGAAAGCAAGTCATGTTATGGAGATGGACTTGAATCAGGATGAAGACATCAATCTGCCTGAGTCAGCTGCAAATGTCAGTCCTAAAAGCGAAAGTTGGAAATGTGGACCTGGTAACAAAGTAAAGAGTGATAATTCTTCTCCTCGGCTTATGCTTAAAACTTGTGAAATAAGTTTTGTTGACAGGAGACGCACGAGGAAATAAAATGAAGAGGAGGTCAGGAGGCCCAGGCGCCGAGCCCAACATGGAGTTTTTTTTTAAAAAAAAAACAGTTCATCGGATCCGGGTCCGGGTCTATGGTACAGATCCAGACCCGGATCCGTAATCTGACAAGTGGACCCGAATTCGACCCGGATCCAACGGGTCCATAATTTTAGGATCCAGACACGGAAAAACGGATCCTGGTCCACGGATCCGGCCGGGTCCATGATTCACTACCATCTTGACTTAGGCAGATTCATGTCTTCATCCTCATTCAAGTCCATCTCCATAACATGACTTGCTATCATCCACTTCTTATGATCATCACCATTAGTTTCGCGCTCAATCCCTTTGTTAGTAGCAGTTTTATGAGCTCTCAATGGTTTTTTCACACAATTTATTGTTACCAACAGTAGATGAGTTTTCGACATTGAGCAAGCTCACATTTCCTAAATCCGGATTGCAAAATGCAGTTTCTCCAAGAACCTTTCGATCACATCCAAATTACATCATTACCCTTCGAGGCTGATAAAGTTCAGCACAGGCAATTCCAATCAACTCCTGAGGTTGCAAAACACAGCAGACGACCTGTTTTGCATGAAATGAGTAGGATCCCTTTTGGTCCCGGATCTAGGTCCAACTTTATTAGACCCGGTGGATCCGGGTCGGATCTGGATCCAGGGTCTGAAAATGGATCCGGATCATGGTCCACCTGGACTCGGTCCAGACCGACCAGTTGCCATCCCTAATCGACATCGACACGCATGATCCTTCACGTTACCGAGAAGGTCAACTCTGCTCGAGCGTCGTCCGTGCAATGCGTGAAACGCTTTACTTGAGGCTGCGACGCTCTCGCGACCCCCCCCCCCCCCACACAACATTCTACCACTAGGCTCAACTAGAGACCGTAATCCAAGCCAACAATGCTCGCACTGTGGGTGGAGTACAAACCAAGCTTTTGAGGTCCACCTAATACCCCCGTAAGGATGTTGGGCGAAGAAAGCACAAGGAAAGGGACGTTTATACCGTCTGTTGGTATATAGCAAAGGAAACAATGCATCACCCAAGGCTACGTTATGTGGCATTGGATATAATTCTATCGTTTGCCTCCTAACCTCCTCTCCATTTTATTTCCTCGTCGTCTCCTGTCAACAAAACTTATTTCACAAGTTTCAACATAAGCCGAGGAGAAGAATTATCACTCTTTACTTTGTTACCAGGTCCACATTTCCAACTTTCTCTTTTAGGACTGACATGTGCAGCTGACTCAGGCAGATTGATGTCTTTATCCTGATTCAAGTCCATCTCCATAACATGACTTGCTTTCATCCACTTCTTATGATCACACCATTAGCTTCGGCTCAATCCCTTTGTTAGTAGCATTTTTATGAGCTCTCAATGTTTTTACACAATTTATTGTTACCAACAGTAGATGATTTTTCGACTTTGAGCAAGCTACCATTTCCTGACTCCGGATTGCAAAATGCAGTTTCTCCAAGAACCTTGCGATCACATCCAAATTGCATCATTACCCTTCGAGGCTTATAAAGTTCAGCAAAGGCAATTACAATCAACTCCTGAGGCTGCAAAAACACAGCAGACGACCTGTTTTGCATGAAATGAGTTGGATCCGTTTTGGACCGGATCCACAGGATCCGTCGGATCTGGATCTGGGTCCAACTTTTTGACCCGTTGGATCCGGGACGGATCTGGATCCAGGGTCTGAAAACAGATCTGGATCCGGGTCCACCTGGACCCGGTCCAGATCCGACCTGTTGCCATCCCTAATCGACATCGACATGCATGAGCCTTCATGTTACCGAGAAGGTCAACTCGTGCTCGAGCGTCGTCCGTGCAATGCGTGAAACGCTTTACTTGAGGCTGCGACGCTCAAGCGACCTCCCTTACACAACATTCTGCACCCTGGGGCTCAACTAGAGACCGTAATCCAAGCCAACAATGCTCGCACTGTGGGTGGAGTACAGACCAAGCTTTTGAGGTCCACCTAGGGATGGCAACGTGTCAGATCTGGACCGGGTCCAGGTGGACCCGGATCCAGATCCGTTTTCAGACCCTAGATCCAGATCCGACCCGGATCCATCGAGTATAAGAAAGTTAGACCCAGATCCAGATCCAACGGATCCTGCGGATCCGGGTCCAAAACGGATCCAACTCATTTCATGCAAAACAAGTCGTCTGCTGTGTTTTTGCAGCCTCAGGAGTTGATTGGAATTGCCTTTGCTGAACTTTATCAGCCTCGAAGGTTAATGATGCAATTTGGATGTGATCGAAAGGTTCTTGGAAAACAGCATTTTGCAATCCGAATTCAGGAAATGGTAGCTTGCTCAAAGTCGAAAAATCATCTACAGTTGGTAACAATAAATTGTGTCAAAAACCATTGAGAGCTCATAAAAATGCTACTAACAAAGGGATTGAGCGCGAAGCTAATGGTGATGATCATAAGAAGTGGAGGAAAGCAAGTCATGTTATGGAGATGGACTTGAATCAGGATGAAGACATCAATCTGCCTGAGTCAGCTGCAAATGTCAGTCCTAAAAGCGAAAGTTGGAAATGTGGACCTGGTAACAAAGTAAAGAGTGATAATTCTTCTCCTCGGCTTATGCTTAAAACTTGTGAAATAAGTTTTGTTGACAGGAGACGCACGAGGAAATAAAATGAAGAGGAGGTCAGGAGGCCCAGGCGCCGAGCCCAACATGGAGTTTTTTTTAAAAAAAAACGGTTCAGCGGATCCGGGTCCGGGTCTATGGTACAGATCCGGACCCGGATCCGTAATCTGACAAGTGGACCCGAATTCGACCCGGATCCAACGGGTCCATAATTTTAGGATCCAGACACGGAAAAACGGATCCAGGTCCACGGATCCGGCAGGGTCCAGGATTCACTACCATCTTGACTTAGGCAGATTCATGTCTTCATCCTCATTCAGTCCATCTCCATAACATGACTTGCTATCATCCACTTCTTATGATCATCACCATTAGTTTCGCGCTCAATCCCTTTGTTATAGCATTTTTATGAGCTCTCAATGGTTTTTCACACAATTATTGTTACCAACAGTAGATGAGTTTTCGACATTGAGCAAGCTACCATTCCTGAATCCGGATTGCAAAATGCAGTTTCTCCAAGAACCTTTCGATCACATCCAAATTGCATCATTACCCTCGAGGTTGATAAAGTTCAGCAACAGGCATATTCAATACAACTCTTGAGGCTTGACACAAAAACGACAGCAGACGACCTGTTTTGCATGAAATGATTGGATCCCTTTTTGGACCCGGATCTAGGTCCAACTTATTAGACCCGGTGGATCCGGGTCGGATCTGGATCCAGGGTCTGAAAATCGATCTGGATCATGGTCCACCTGGACCCGGTCCAGACGCGACCAGTTGCCATCCCTAATCGACATCGACACGCATGATCCTTCACGTTACCGAGAAGGTCAACTCTTGCTCGAGCGTCGTCCGTGCAATGCGTAAACGCTTTACTTGAGGTTGCGACGCTCTCGCGACCCCCCCCTCCCCACACACAACATTCTACACACTGGGGCTCAACTAGAGACCGTAATCCAAGCCAACAATGCTCGCATTTTGGGTGGAGTACAAACCAAGCTTTTGAGGTCCACCTAACACCCCTGTAAGGATGTCGGGCGAAGAAAGCACATGGAAAGGGACGTCTATACCGTATGTTGGTATATAGCAAAGGAAACAATGCATCACCCAAGGCTACGAATGTGCTCTGGCCAAACAAATGAAGCAACTCCGGGTCAAACGGTTGCATGCACAAGCATGGAGCCCGCCCACCCAAAAAATCAATTACCAATCATACGCGTATTGTATGCAAAATCCCAAGATACTCCAAGCACGCAACCCGCTTACGTTAAGCGGCCGCGAGCATTGGCAGGAAGAACCCGAGAAAGCATCCGCCAGCGTGAAAACTACACTCAATAGGGACACTGATAGGGACAACCATAGGGACACCAAAAGGGACAACCATAGGGACACCAAAAGGGACAACCAAAGGGACACCAAAAGGGACAACCATAGGGACATCCACCACGACGTGAAGAAAGGGTGTCACAACCACAAGTCAGACCCAGCTACCATTGGTACAACCATCGCAACTCTTTTCACTCAGGTTTCTTCCACTGAAACACACTGAGCTAGCAACGTCTGAAGCGTCTATAAGAGATCCAAGGCTCAGTTGGCATGTTGTGAGCGACAAGCCCATGACACTAGGGTTCCCTTACTGACAGAGCACAGCTTTCAAGAGGCAAGCCCTTACTAGCCGCTTGCGCGGTTTTCGAAAGGCAAACCCTTACTTACCATGAACTGATGTTCCGGAGTCACCATCCACCGCGGCACTAGGCAAGCCCGTTACTGGCCATCAACTGATGTTTAGGTAGGATCAACATCTCACCAAAATGCTAGGGGGCCCATTACTGACAGAACACAGCTTTCGAAGGCAAGCCCCCCTACGACCGCTTGCGCGGCTTTCGAAAGACATACCCGTTACTTACCATGGACTGATGTTCCTAGGGTTACCATCCACTAATACACTGGCCTCCCCTTACTGACAGAGCACAGTTTTCAGGAGGCAAGCCCGTTACTAGCCGCTTGCGCGGTTTTCGAAAGGCAAACCCTTACTTACCATGAACTGATGTTCCGAGGTCCTGGTGCGGGTGAACAAGCCCTTCCCACTCGTCCGCGGCTTTCGAAAGACAAGCCCCTCTACCGGCCGCTTGCGCGCTTTCTAAGGGCAAGCCATCTACTACCACAAACTCGTGTTCCGAGGATCCTAGCGCGGGTGAGCAAGCCCCTTACTTACTCAGAAAAAGGCTTTCAGAAGGCCGCCCGTTACTTACCACTTGCGCGGCTTTCGAAAGGCAAACCCCGTACTTACCGAGAACCGGCTTTCAGAAGGCAACTTGGGCAACCTAGTACCGTCAACGGACAAGCCCCCTACTGACTCGCCAAGGCTTTCGAGAACAACCCCCCTACCGACCGCTTGCGCGGCTTTCGAGGAAGCATGCCCCTTACCGACCAAGACTCGATGTTCAGGGGTCAACTTGGGCAACCTAGCATCATCGATCGTTTTTTCACAACACGCTTCCGTCGCCTCTTTTCAATGAGGGCAACGCCCTCCTATCCGAGGTGCCAGCCACACATCAAGGAATGGCGGCTCCGGTAGCAACATGAGTCATCGAAGTGGCGTCGGACCAACCGAGCGTCACATGGCGGACAAGGGACAAGGGACATGGGTCATTCCATCAATTACCCTGTAACACCCTAAAATTTCAAAGCAGAAAAAGAAAGAAATAATAATAATAGAAGCATAGGACGATGGCGGAAACATCGTCTTCTGGGAATGTCACTACTACAAGAAATGCGTTTAAAAAAAATCTAAGTGATAAAACCAACATAAATAAATAGTATAAATAAATTAAATTGATAACCAAAAGAGAAAACTAACTCTTAAATTAATAAAAGAGTAGGCCTAAAACATCTAACATTTTAATGCTCACATCTCAACCCGAGCCCAAAACCAAATAAGATTGTCATCAACATAACCTGCAAAATATACAACAAATATCCACAATCAGTGGGGAGTAACTAACAGCTCTCCCAGCTCAATTAGGATCCACATAGAGTTATCAAGCATTAATAAATAAGTCTCAATCAACAAAAAATCAAACTGAACCAATAACAACAAAAACAACTGACAATTTAACATGGTTAAATAAGTAAATCATGAATAGTAAACTTAATATAAGCATACAAGATCAATAATAAGCCTCCATATAATATAACAAAATATTATAAATAGCTTTTGAGAAAGAGCAGAACGCCAGTGGATCGCAACCCACTTCCTAAGGTTTGTCAGATCGAAATCTCCAGACAGCCTATGGGCTTACGTTCCCTACTGCCTGTGTCTAAGAATGGCCAAACTCCCGATGCAGGATAGTACCCAGCTCAGTACTTCCCAACCTCTCGGACGACAACAATTAACCCAGGTAATACCCCTAAATCGCAACCTAGGTGGTTGGCATGTTCTTCACCGGGGACTACATCTATCCCACCGGATATCTTAATCTCAATAAAATATTTCCACAATTAAATACATAATTTATTCATCAAATATAAATAATAAGGATGCCCTTCAGGCCTTACACCTAAAATCAGCAGAAACTAGGATCGCAATCCAAGAGTCTCAATTCAACAATATTTATTCTTCTCAAAGTAATAGTAATATAATACTAATAAAAATCATTTCACCCAACTAAAAGAATAAATCTTTCTTCAACATAAATATACACCAAATACACATATAATCAGATACTCCAATACTACACTCTCGTTGTCTGATTTGGGTACAAGGTTAATTACAACAGTTACTATAATACCCCGGTACATAACTCTTGGCGAAACGGTACTAAAGACAGTATTATTCTCCCTCGAGTACTGTAACGTCGACAACTTAGATATTGATTTATAAAACTACAATATTATTATAATCCCAAAATCATACAAACAACCAAACCATCATAAAAATAATTAAAACACTCATAATATAAATATATGTCAATAATAATAATAAAAATAATAATAATAAGCTCATGGAAGCATGCACATAGCAATAAGAGTAAATCATCATACCTTCATACATTGACACATATGTATACATCTTATACATCTGATACGCCAGTATACTTGAATCATATCGAATCATTCAAACAACCCAACATATTAACACCATAACTACTAAGATGTAAATAAAAACCTAAGCTTGCCACACTACCATGCTAATACGGAAGAAGCATCACTCTTAAGTTTGTGGCAGATAATAACAACAGATAACAAGCCATGGACATGAATCTTCCTCAAGCGACTTACACCGGCAGGCAACAGATATTCATACTCTCATATTATAATCATTTTGATCATACTTAAGCAAACCAACATAATAGGCGCATAACAACATGATTTACAATGTCTACTAACCAATATGTAAACCATAAAGATATAATAAAAAAAATTCTAACCATTAAACTCTAGCAAGGATAACAAAATAGTAGAATTAGTTTCCTTCCACATAACTATCACTCATAAACATTTAAGTATAACAAGTATAACATCAATAATATGAAACTTTAGCAACCCACAAATCTTAACATAAAATCAACACAACTTAGATATTAAGAAATAAATAATTCCTAAACGAATTCTAATCGCACTAGGTTCGCCGTTAGTTACCTTTGAAGACCTCCAATTGCTTGCATTTTCATTATATACTGTTCTGTTCTGACCACGATTCCCGATGATACAAAGATCGTATACCAAATCCCTCTGGTCAGAGTTAATACCCAGATGTTCTAAACATTCTGTCCAAATTGGAAGACGATCCAACGTCTAGATCTTCAGCGATGATCAAATTCGGGAAGGTGCGACAGGAAAACAAAACTGGGTGACCCGTCTGATTGAAACAGAAAATGCAGTCTCGTCTTTTCCTCGCTTCAAAAACAAATTACACCACGAGCAAGAGCTTTCCGAGTAGATGGATTTTGACTACTCACACGTCCAATACCGATGAGAAATGAAGGAGATACGATGCAAACAAAATGGGTGTGCATAAATGGACGAAAATGCAAAAGAGAGAAGAAGAGTTGTGAAGCACCTTTTTTTTCCTGATCGATTCAGCAGCCAAGGGAAATAAAAAGGGGGTTACAAGTTGAAATTGATGGGGAAATAAAAATGGGTGTTACAAAGGGATTTTAAAGGTCGAAATAAATCTGAAAATAACTCTCATACAAGACATAATTTCGTACAGCTTTTAGAAACATAAAACTTCACGTTAAAAAGTCGTGCAACGGTCCAAAACTCGCTAAAACCGAATAAATAATATATACTAGATCAAACATGCATTTTAAAATAGTAGAACATATAAATACGGAAGAAGCATCACTCTTATGTTTGTGGCAGATAATAACAACAGATAACAAGCCATGGACATGAATCTTACTCAAGCGACTTACACGGCAGGCAATAGATATTCATACTCTCATATTATAATCATTTTGATCATACTTATAGCAAACCAAATTAATAGGCGCATAACAACATGATTTACTATGTCTACTAACCAATATGTAAACATAAAGATATAATAAAACAAAAATTCTAACCATTAAACTCTAGCAAGGATAACAAAATACTAGAATTAGTTTCCTTCCACATAACTATCACTCATAAACATTTAAGTATAACAATATATAACATCAATAATGTGAAACTTTAGCAACCCACAAATCTTAACATAAAATTCAACACAACTTAGATATTAAGAAATAAATAATTCCTAAACGAATTCTAATCGCACTAGGTCGCCGTTAGTTACCTTTGAAGACCTCCAATTGCTTGCATTTTCATTATATACTGTTCTGTTATGACCACGATTCCCGATGATACAAAGTTCGTATACCAAATCCCTCCGGTCACAGTTAATACCCAGATGTTTTAAACATTCTGTCCAAATTTGAAGACGTTCCAACGGCTAGATCTTCAGCGATGATCAAATTCGTGAAGGTGCGACAGGAAAACAAAACTGTGTTACCCGTCTGATTGAAACAAAAAATGCAGTCTCGTCTTTTCCTCTCTTCAAAAACAAATTCACCACGAGCAAGAGCTTTCCGAGTAGATGGATTTTGACTACTCACACGTCCAATTCCGATGAGAAATGAAGGAGATACATGCAAACAAAATGGGTGTGCATAAATGGACGAAAATGCAAAAGAGAGAAGAAGAGTTGTGAAGCACCTTTTTTTTCCTGATCGATTCAACAGCCAAGGGAAATAAAAAGGGGGTTACAAGTTGAAATTGATGGGGAAATTATGGGGTAATAAAAATGGGTGTTACAAAGGGATTTTAAAGGTCGAAATAAATCTGAAAATAACTCTCATACAAGACATAATTTCGGACAGCTTTTAGAAACATAAAACTTCACGTTAAAAAGTCGTGCAACGGTCCAAAACTCGCTAAAACCGAATAAATAAAATATAACTAGATCAAACATGCATTTTAAAATAGTAGAACATATAAATACGGAAGAAGCATCACTCTTAAGTTTGTGGCAGATAATAACAACAGATAACAAGCCATGGACATGAATCTTCTCAAGCGACTTACACCGGCAGGCAATAGATATTCATACTCTCATATTATAATCATTTTGATCATACTTAGCAAACCAAATTAATAGGCGCATAACAACATGATTTACATTGTCTACTAACCAATATGTAAACCATAAAGATATAATAAAACAAAAATTCTAACCATTAAACTCTAGCAAGGATAACAAAATATAGAATTAGTTTCCTTCCACATAACTATCACTCATAAACATTTAAGTATAACAAATATAACATCAATAAATGAAACTTTAGCAACCCACAAATCTTAACATAAAATTCAACACAACTTAGATATTAAGAAATAAATAATTCCTAAACGAATTCTAATCGCACTAGGTTCGCCGTTAGTTACCTTTGAAGACCTCCAATTGCTTGCATTTTCATTATGTACTGTTCTGTTCTCCACGATTCCCGTTGATACAAAGCTCGTATACCAAATCCCTCGGGTCGCAGTTAATAACCAGATGTTCTAAACATTCTGTCCAAATTTGAAGAAGATCCAACGGCTAGATCTTCGCATGATCAAATCGTTAAGGTGCGACAGGAAAACAAAACTGGGTGACCCGTCTGATTGAAACAGAAAATGCAGTCTCGTCTTTCCCTCTCTTCAAAAACAAATTACACCACGAGCAAGAGCTTTCCGAGTAGATGGATTTTGACTACTCACACGTCCAATTCCGATGAGAAATGAAGGAGATACATGCAAACAAAATGGGTGTGCATAAATGGACGAAAATGCAAAAGAGAGAAGAAGAGTTGTGAAGCACCTTTTTTTTCCTGATCGGTTCACAAGCCAAGGGAAATAAAAAGGGGGTTACAAGTTGAAATTGATGGGGAAATAAAAATGGGTGTTACAAAGGGATTTTAAAGGTCGAAATAAATCTGAAAATAACTCTCATACAAGACATAATTTCGGACAGCTTTTAGAAACATAAAACTTCACGTTAAAAAGTCGTGCAACGGTCCAAAACTCGCTAAAACCTAATAAATAAAAATATATACTAGATCAAACATGCATTTTAAAATAGTAGAACATATAAATACGGAAGAAGCATCACTCTTAAGTTTGTGGCAGATAATAACAACAGATAACAAGCCATGGACATGAATCTTCCTCAAGCGACTTACACCGGCAGGCAATAGATATTCATACTCTCATATTATAATCATTTTGATCATACTTATGCAAACAAAATTAATAGGCGCATAACAACATGATTTACAATGTCTACTAACCAATATGTAAACCATAAAATATAATAAAACAAAAATTCTAACCATTAAACTCTAGCAAGGATAACAAAATAGTAGAATTAGTTTCCTTCCACATAACTATCACTCATAAACATTTAAGTATAACAAGTATAACATCAATAATATGAAACTTTAGCAACCCACAAATCTTAACATAAAATTCAACACAAATTAGATATTAAGAAATAAATAATTCCTAAACGAATTCTAATCGCACTAGGTTCGCCGTTAGTTACCTTTGAAGACCTCTAATTGCTTGCATTTTCATTATGTATTGTTATGTTATGACCACGATTCCTGATGATACAAAGCTCGTATACCAAATCCCACAGGTCTCAGTTAATACCCAGATGTTTTAAACATTCTGTCCAAATTTGAAGACGATCCAACGGCTAGATCTTCGCGATGATCAAATCGTAAGGTGCGACAGGAAAACAAAACTGGGTGACCCGTCTGATTGAAACAGAAAATGCAGTCTCGTCTTTCCCTCTCTTCAAAAACAAATTACACCACGAGCAAGAGTTTTCGAGTAGATGGATTTTGACTACTCACACGTCCAATTCCGATGAGAAATGAAGGAGATACAATGCAAACAAAATGGGTGTGCATAAATGGACGAAAATGCAAAAGAGAGAAGAAGAGTTGTGAAGCACCTTTTTTTTCCTGATCGATTCAACAGCCAGGGATAAAAAGGGGGTTACAAGTTGAAATTGATGGGAAATTATGGGGTAATAAAAATGGGTGTTACAAAGGGATTTTAAAGGTCGAAAAAATCTGAAAATAACTCTCATACAAGACATAATTTCGGACAGCTTTTAGAAACATAAAACTTCACGTTAAAAAGTCGTGCAACGGTCCAAAACTCGCTAAAACCAATAAATAAAATATATACTAGATCAAACATGCATTTTAAAATAGTAGAACATATAAATACGGAAGAAGCATCATCTTAAGTTGTGGCAGATAATAACAACAGATACAAGCATGGACATGAATCTTCCTCAAGCGACTTACACCGGCAGGAACAGATATTCATACTCTCATATTATAATCATTTTGATCATACTTAAGCAAACCAAATTAATAGGCGCATAACAACATGATTTACAATGTCTACTAACCAATATGTAAACCATAAAGATATATAAAACAAAAATTCTAACCATTAAATCTAGCAAGGATAACAAAATAGTAGAATTAGTTTCCTTCCACATAACTATCACTCATAAACATTTAAGTATAACAAGTTATACAATCATAAAATTGAAACTTTAGCAACCCACAAATCTTAACATAAAATTCAACACAACTTAGATATTAAGAAATAAATAATTCCTAAACGAATTCTAATCGCACTAGGTTCGCCGTTAGTTACCTTTGAAGACCTCCAATTGCTTGCATTTTCATTATGTACTCTTCTGTTCTGACCCGATTCCGATGATACAAGCTTTATACAAATCCCTCGGTCACAGTTAATACCCAGATGTTTAAACATTCTGTCCAAATTTGAAGACGATCCAACGGCTAGATCTTCGCGATGATCAAATCGTGAAGGTGCGGCAGGAAAACAAAACTGTGTGACCCGTCTGATTGAAACAGAAAATGCAGTCTTGTCGTTCCCTCTCTTCAAAAACAAATCACACCACGAGCAAGAGCTTTCCGAGTAGATAGATTTTGACTACTCACACGTCCCATTTCGATGAGAAATGAAGGAGATACGATGCAAACAAAATGGGTGTGCATAAATGGACGAAAATGCAAAAGAGAGAAGAAGAGTTGTGAAGCACCTTTTTTTTCCTGATCGATTCACAGCAGGAAATAAAAAGGGGGTTACAAATTGAAATTGATGGGAAATTATGGGGTAATAAAAATGGGTGTTACAAAGGGATTTTAAAGGTCGAAATAAATCTGAAAATAACTCTCATACAAGACATAATTTCGGACAGCTTTTGGAAACATAAAACTTCACGTTAAAAAGTTGTGCAACGGTCCAAAACTCGCTAAAACCGAATAAATAAATATATACTAGATCAAACATGCATTTTAAAATAGTAGAACATATAAATACGGAAGAAGCATCACTCTTAAGTTTGTGGCAGATAATAACAACAGATAACAAGCCATGGACATGAATCTTACTCAAGCGACTTACACCGGCAGGCAATAGATATTCATACTCTCATATTATAATCATTTTGATCATACTTATGCAAACCAAATTAATAGGCGCATAACAACATGATTTACTATGTCTACTAACCAATATGTAAACATAAAGATATAATAAAACAAAAATTCTAACCATTAAACTTAGCAAGGATAACAAAATACTAGAATTAGTTTCCTTCCACATAACTATCACTCATAAACATTTAAGTATAACAATTATAACATCAATAATGTGAAACTTTAGCAACCCACAAACTTAACATAAAATTCAACACAACTTAGATATTAAGAAATAAATAATTCCTAAACGAATTCTAATCGAACTAGGTCGCCGTTAGTTACCTTTGAAGACCTCCAATTGCTTGCATTTTCATTATGTACTATTCTGTTCTGACCACGATTCCCGATGATACAAAGCTTGTATACCAAATCCCTCTGGTCACAGTTAATACACAGATGTTCTAAACATTCTTTCCAAATTTGAAGACGATCCAACGGCTAGATCTTCTGCGATGATCAAATGCGTTAAGGTGCGACAGGAAAACAAAACTGGGTGACCCGTCTGATTGAAACAGAAAATGCAGTCTCGTCTTTCCCTCTCTTCAAAAAACAATTACACCACGAGCAAGAGCTTTCCTAGTAAAAGGATTTTGACTACTCACACGTCCAATTCCGATGAGAAATGAAGGAGATACAATGCAAACAAAATGGGTGTGCATAAATGGACGAAAATGCAAAAGAGAGAAGAAGAGTTGTGAAGCACCTTTTTTTTCCTGATCGATTCAACAGCCATGGGATAAAAAGGGGGTTACAAGTTGAAATTGATGGGGAAATTATGCGGTAATAAAACTGGGTGTTACAAAGGGATTTTAAAGGTCGAAATAAATCTGAAAATAACTCTCATACAAGACATAATTTCGGACAGCTTTTAGAAACATAAAACTTCACGTTAAAAAGTCGTGCAACGGTCCAAAACTCGCTAAAACCGAATAAATAAATATATACTAGATCAAACATGCATTTTAAAATAGTAGAACATATAAATACGGAAGAAGCATCACTCTTAAGTTTGTGGCAGATAATAACAACAGATAACAAGCCATGGACATGAATCTTACTCAAGCGACTTACACCGGCAGGCAATAGATATTCATACTCTCATATTATAATCATTTTGATCATACTTATGCAAACCAAATTAATAGGCGCATAACAACATGATTTACTATGTCTACTAACCAATATGTAAAACATAAAGATATAATAAAACAAAAATTTTAACCATTAAACTCTAGCAAGGATAACAAAATACTAGAATTAGTTTCCTTCCACATAACTATCACTCATAAACATTTAAGTATAACAATTATAACATCAATAATGTGAAACTTTAGCAACCCACAAATCTTAACATAAAATTCAACACAACTTAGATATTAAGAAATAAATAATTCCTAAACGAATTCTAATCGCACTAGGTCGCCGTTAGTTACCTTTGAAGACCTCCAATTGCTTGCATTTTCATTATGTACTATTCTGTTCTGACCACGATTCCCGATGATACAAAGCTCGTATACCAAATCCCTCTGTCACACTTAATATCCAGATGTTCTAAACATTCTGTCCAAATTTGAAGACGATCCAACGGCTAGATCTTCTGCGATGATCAAATGCGTTAAGGTGCGACAGGAAAACAAAACTGGGTGACCCGTCTGATTGAAACAGAAAATGCAGTCTCGTCTTTCCCTCTCTTCAAAAACAAATTACACCACGAGCAAAAGCTTTCCGAGTAGATAGATTCTGACTACTCACACGTCCAATTCCGATGAGAAATGAAGGAGATACAATGCAAACAAAATGGGTGTGCATAAATGGACGAAAATGCAAAAGAGAGAAGAAGAGTTGTGAAGCACCTTTTTTTTCCTGATTGATTCAACAGCCATGGGATAAAAAGGGGGTTACAAGTTGAAATTGATGGGGATGGGGTAATAAAAATTGGTGTTACAAAGGGATTTTAAAGGTCGAAATACATCTGAAAATAACTCTCATACAAGACATAATTTAGTACAGCTTTTAGAAACATAAAACTTCACGTTAAAAAGTCGTGCAACGGTCCAAAACTCGCTAAAACCGAATAAATAAATATATACTAGATCAAACATGCATTTTAAAATAGTAGAACATATAAATACGGAAGAAGCATCACTCTTAAGTTTGTGGCAGATAATAACAACAGATAACAAGCCATGGACATGAATCTTACTCAAGCGACTTACACCGGCAGGCAATAGATATTCATACTCTCATATTATAATCATTTATATCATACTTATGCAAACCAAATTAATAGGCGCATAACAACATGATTTACTATGTCTACTAACCAATATGTAAAACTAAAGATATAATAAAACAAAAATTCTAACCATTAAACTCTAGCAAGGATAACAAAATACTAGAATTAGTTTCCTTCCACATAACTATCACTCATAAACATTTAAGTATAACAATTATAACATCAATAATGTGAAACTTTAGCAACCCACAAATCTTAACATAAAATTCAACACAACTTAGATATTAAGAAATAAATAATTCCTAAACGAATTCTAATCGCACTAGGTCGCCGTTAGTTACCTTTGAAGACCTCCAATTGCTTGCATTTTCATTATGTACTATTCTGTTCTGACCACGATTCCTGATGATACAAAGCTCGTATACCAAATCCCTCTTGTCACACTTAATATCCAGATGTTCTAAACATTCTGTCCAAATTTGAAGACGATCCAACGGCTAGATCTTCCGCGATGATCAAATGCGTTAAGGTGCGACAGGAAAACAAAACTGGGTGACCCGTCTGATTGAAACAGAAATGCAGTCTCGTCTTTCCCTCTCTTCAAAAACAAATTACACCACGAGCAAAGCTTTCCGAGTAGATAGATTTTGACTACTCACACGTCCAATTCCGATGAGAAATGAAGGAGATACAATGCAAACAAAATGGGTGTGCATAAATGGACGAAAATGCAAAAGAGAGAAGAAGAGTTGTGAAGCACCTTTTTTTTCCTGATCGATTCAACAGCCATGGGATAAAAAGGGGGTTACAAGTTAAAATTGATGGGGAAATTATGGGGTAATAAAAATGGGTGTTACAAAGGGATTTTAAAGGTCGAAATAAATCTGAAAATAACTTTCATACAAGACATAATTTCGGACAGCTTTTAGAAACATAAAACTTCACGTTAAAAAGTCGTGCAACGGTCCAAAACTCGCTAAAACCGAATGAATAAATATATACTAGATCAAACATGCATTTTAAAATAGTAGAACATATAAATACGGAAGAAGCATCACTCTTAAGTTTGTGGCAGATAATAACAACAGATAACAAGCCATGGACATGAATCTTCCTCAAGCGACTTACACCGGCAGACAATAGATATTCATACTCTCATATTATAATCATTTTGATCATACTTATGCAAACAAAATTAATAGGCGCATAACAACATGATTTACAATGTCTACTAACCAATATGTAAACCATAAAGATATAATAAAACAAAAATTCTAACCATTAAACTCTAGCAAGGATAACAAAATAGTAGAATTAGTTTCCTTCCACATAACTATCACTCATAAACATTTAAGTATAACAAGTATAACATCAATAAAATGAAACTTTAGAAACCCACAAATCTTAACATAAAATTCAACACAACTTAGATATTAAGAAATAAATAATTCCTAAACGAATTCTAATCGCACTAGGTTCGCCGTTAGTTACCTTTGAAGACCTCCAATTGCTTGCATTTTCATTATGTACTGCTCTATTCTGATCACGATTCCCGATGATACAAAGCTCGTACACCAAATCCATCCGGTCACAGTTAATACCCAGATGTTCTCAACATTCTGTCCAAATTTGAAGACGATCCAACGGCTAGATCTTCCGCGATGATCAAATGCGTTAAGCTGCAACAGGAAAACAAAACTGGGTGACCCGTCTGATTGAAACAGAAAATGCAGTCTCGTCTTTCCCTCTCTTCAAAAACAAATTATATCACGAGCAAGAGCTTTCCGAGTAGATGGATTTTGACTACTCACACGTCCAATTTCGATGAGAAATGAAGGAGATACGATGCAAACAAAATGGGTGTGCATAAATGGACGAAAATGCAAAAGAGAGAAGAAGAGTTGTGAAGCACCTTTTTTTTCCTGATCGATTCAGCAGCCAAGGGAAATAAAAAGGGGGTTACAAGTTGAAATTGATGGGGAAATTATGGGGTAATAAAAATGGGTGTTACAAAGGGATTTTAAAGGTCGAAATAAATCTGAAAATAACTTCATACAAGACATAATTTCGGACAGCTTTTAGAAACATAAAACTTCACGTTAAAAGTCGTGCAACGGTCCAAAACTCGCTAAAACCGAATGAATAAATATATACTAGATCAAACATGCATTTTAAAATAGTAGAACATATAAATACGGAAGAAGCATCACTCTTAATTTGTGGCAGATAATAACAACAGATAACAAGCCATGGACATGAATCTTCCTCAAGCGACTTACACCGGCAGGCAATAGATATTCATACTCTCATATTATAATCATTTTGATCATACTTAAGCAAACCAACATAATAGGCGCATAACAACATGATTTACAATATCTACTAACCAATATGTAAACCATAAAGATATGATAAAATAAAAATTCTAACCATTAAATTCTAGCAAGGATAACAAAATAGTAGAATTAGTTTCCTTCCACATAACTATCACTCATAAACATTTAAGTATAACAAGTTACATCAATAAATGAAACTTTAGCAACCCACAAATCTTAACATAAAATTCAACACAACTTAGATATTAAGAAATAAATAATTCCTAAACGAATTCTAATCGCACTAGGTTCGCCGTTAGTTACCTTTGAAGACCTCCAATTGCTTGCATTTTCATTATGTACTCTTCTGTTCTGACCATGATTCCCGATGATACAATGCTTTTATAACAAATCCCTCGGGTCACAGTTAATACCCAGATGTTATAAACATTCTGTCCAAATTTGAAGATGATCCAACGGATAGATCTTCAGCGATGATCAAATTCGTGAAGGTGCGACAGGAAAACAAAACTGTGTGACCCGTCTGATTGAAACAGAAAATGCAGTCTTGTCGTTCCCTCTCTTCAAAAACAAATCACACCACGAGCAAGAGCTTTCCGAGTAGATGGATTTTGACTACTCACACGTCCATTCGATGAGAAATGAAGGAGATACGATGCAAACAAAATGGGTGTGCATAAATGGACGAAAATGCAAAAGAGAGAAGAAGAGTTGTGAAGCACCTTTTTTTTCCTGATCGATTCACAGCAAGGGAAATAAAAAGGGGGTTACAATTGAAATTGATGGGAAATTATGGGTAATAAAAATGGGTGTTACAAAGGGATTTTAAAGGTCGAAATAAATCTGAAAATAACTCTCATACAAGACATAATTTGGACAGCTTTTGAAACATAAAACTTCACGTTAAAAAGTGTGCAACGGTCCAAAACTCGCTAAAACCGAATAAATAAATATATACTAGATCAAACAGCATTTTAAAATAGTAGAACATATAAATACGGAAGAAGCATCACTCTTAAGTTTGTGGCAGATAATAACAACAGATAACAAGCCATGGACATGAATCTTACTCAAGCGACTTACACCGGCAGGCAATAGATATTCATACTCTCATATTATAATCATTTTGATCATACTTATGCAAACCAAATTAATAGGCGCATAACAACATGATTTACTATGTCTACTAACCAATATGTAAAACATAAAGATATAATAAAACAAAAATTCTAACCATTAAACTCTAGCAAGGATAACAAAATACTAGAATTAGTTTCCTTCCACATAACTACCACTCATAAACATTTAAGTATAACAATTATAACATCAATAATGTGAAACTTTAGCAACCCACAAATCTTAACATAAAATTCAACACAACTTAGATATTAAGAAATAAATAATTCCTAAACGAATTCTAATCGCACTAGGTCGCCGTTAGTTACCTTTGAAGACCTCCAATTGCTTGCATTTTCATTATGTACTATTCTGTTCTGACCACGATTCCGATGATACAAAGCTCGTATAACCAAATCCCTCTGGTCACAGTTAATACCCAGATGTTTAAACATTCTGTCCAAATTTTAAGACGATCTAACGGCTAGATCTTCTGCGATGATCAAATGCGTTAAGGTGCGACAGGAAAACAAAACTGGGTGACCCGTCTGATTGAAACAGAAAATGCAGTCTCGTCTTTCCCTCTCTTCAAAAACAAATTACACCATGAGTAAGAGCTTTCCGAGTAGATGGATTTTGACTACTCACACGTCCAATTCCGATGAGAAATGAAGGAGATACAATGCAAACAAAATGGGTGTGCTAAATGGACGAAAATGCAAAAGAGAGAAGAAGAGTTGTGAAGCACCTTTTTTTTCCTGATCGATTCAAAGCCATGGGATAAAAAGGGGGTTACAAGTTGAAATTGATGGGGAAATTATGGGGTATAAAAATGGGTGTTACAAAGGGATTTTAAAGGTCGAAATAAATCTGAAAATAACTCTCATACAAGACATAATTTGGACAGCTTTTAGAAACATAAAACTTCACGTTAAAAAGTCGTGCAACGGTCCAAAACTCGCTAAAACCGAATAAATAAATATATACTAGATCAAACATGCATTTTAAAATAGTAGAACATATAAATACGGAAGAAGCATCACTCTTAAGTTTGTGGCAGATAATAACAACAGATAACAAGCCATGGACATGAATCTTCTCAAGCGACTTACACCGGCAGGCAATAGATATTCATACTCTCATATTATAATCATTTTGATCATACTTATGCAAACCAAATTAATAGGCGCATAACAACATGATTTACTATGTCTACTAACCAATATGTAAAACATAAAGATATAATAAAACAAAAATTCTAACCATTAAACTCTAGCAAGGATAACAAAATACTAGAATTAGTTTCCTTCCACATAACTATCACTCATAAACATTTAAGTATAACAATTATAACATCAATAATGTGAAACTTTAGCAACCCACAAATCTTAACATAAAATTCAACACAACTTAGATATTAAGAAATAAATAATTCCTAAACGAATTCTAATCGCACTAGGTCGCCGTTAGTTACCTTTGAAGACCTCCAATTGCTTGCATTTTCATTATGTACTATTCTGTTCTGACCACGATTCCTGATGATACAAAGCTCGTATACCAAATCCCTCTGGCACAGTTAATACCAGATGTTCTAAACATTCTGTCCAAATTTAAGACGATCCAACGGCTAGATCTTCTGCGATGATCAAATGCGTTAAGGTGCGACAGGAAAACAAAACTGGGTACCCGTCTGATTGAAACAGAAAATGCAGTCTGTCTTCCCTCTCTTCAAAAACAAATTACACCACGAGCAAGAGCTTTCCGAGTAGATGGATTTTGACTACTCACACGTCCAATTCCGATGAGAAATGAAGGAGATACAATGCAAACAAAATGGGTGTGCATAAATGGACGAAAATGCAAAAGAGAGAAGAAGAGTTGTGAAGCACCTTTTTTTTCCTGATCGATTCAACAGCCATGGGATAAAAAGGGGGTTACAAGTTGAAATTGATGGGGAAATTATGGGTAATAAAAATGGGTGTTACAAAGGGATTTTAAAGGTCGAAATAAATCTGAAAATAACTCTCATACAAGACATAATTTCGGACAGCTTTTAGAAACATAAAACTTCACGTTAAAAAGTCGTGCAACGGTCCAAAACTCGCTAAAACCGAATAAATAAATATATACTAGATCAAACATGCATTTTAAAATAGTAGAACATATAAATACGGAAGAAGCATCACTCTTAAGTTTGTGGCAGATAATAACAACAGATAACAAGCCATGGACATGAATCTTACTCAAGCGACTTACACCGGCAGGCAATAGATATTCATACTCTCATATTATAATCATTTTGATCATACTTATGCAAACCAAATTAATAGGCGCATAACAACATGATTTACTATGTCTACTAACCAATATGTAAACATAAAGATATAATAAAACAAAATTCTAACCATTAAACTCTAGCAAGGATAACAAAATACTAGAATTAGTTTCCTTCCACATAACTATCACTCATAAACATTTAAGTATAACAATTATAACATCAATAATGTGAAACTTTAGCAACCCACAAATCTTAACATAAAATTCAACACAACTTAGATATTAAGAAATAAATAATTCCTAAACGAATTCTAATCGCACTAGGTCGCCGTTAGTTACCTTTGAAGACCTCCAATTGCTTGCATTTTCATTATGTACTATTCTGTTCTGACCACGATTCCCGATGATACAAAGCTCGTATACCAAATCCCTGTGGTCACAGTTAATATCCAGATGTTCTAAACATTCTGTCCAAATTTGAAGACGATCCAACGGCTAGATCTTCTGCGATGATCAAATGCGTTAAGGTGCACAGGAAAACAAAACTGGGTGACCCGTCTGATTGAAACAGAAAATGCAGTCTCGTCTTTCCTCTCTTCAAAAACAAATTACACCGAGCAAGAGCTTTCCGAGTAGATGGATTTTGACTACTCACACGTCCAATTCCGATGAGAAATGAAGGAGATACAATGCAAACAAAATGGGTGTGCATAAATGGACGAAAATGCAAAAGAGAGAAGAAGAGTTGTGAAGCACCTTTTTTTTCCTGATCGATTCAACAGCCATGGGATAAAAAGGGGTTACAAGTTGAAATTGATGGGGAAATTATGGGTAATAAAAATGGGTGTTACAAAGGGATTTTAAAGGTCGAAATAAATCTGAAAATAACTCTCATACAAGACATAATTTCGACAACTTTTAGAAACATAAAACTTCACGTTAAAAAGTCGTGCAACGGTCCAAAACTCGCTAAAACCTAATAAAAAAAATACTAGATCAAACATGCATTTTAAAATAGTAGAACATATAAATACGGAAGAAGCATCACTCTTAAGTTTGTGGCAGATAATAACAACAGATAACAACCATGGACATGAATCTTCCTCAAGCAGCACTTACACCGGCAGGCAATAGATATTCATACTCTCATATTATAATCATTTTGATCATACTTATGCAAACCAAATTAATAGGCGCATAACAACATGATTTACTATGTCTACTAACCAATATGTAAAACATAAAGATATAATAAAACAAAAATTCTAACCATTAAACTCTAGCAAGGATAACAAAATACTAGAATTAGTTTCCTTCCACATAACTATCACTCATAAACATTTAAGTATAACAATTATAACATCAATAATGTGAAACTTTAGCAACCCACAAATCTTAACATAAAATTCAACACAACTTAGATATTAAGAAATAAATAATTCCTAAACGAATTCTAATCGCACTAGGTCGCCGTTAGTTACCTTTGAAGACCTCCAATTGCTTGCATTTTCATTATGTACTATTCTGTTCTGACCACGATTCCTGATGATACAAAGCTCGTATACCAAATCCCTCTGGTCACAGTTAATACCCAGATGTTCTAAACATTCTGTCCAAATTTGAAGACGATCCAACGGCTAGATCTTCTGCGATGATCAAATGCGTTAAGGTGCGACAGGAAAACAAAACTGGGTGACCCGTCTGATTGAAACAGAAAATGCAGTCTCGTCTTTCCCTCTCTTCAAAAACAAATTACACCACGAGCAAGAGCTTTCCGAGTAGATGGATTTTGACTACTCACACGTCCAATTCCGATGAGAAATGAAGGAGATACAATGCAAACAAAATGGGTGTGCATAAATGGACGAAAATGCAAAAGAGAGAAGAAGAGTTGTGAAGCACCTTTTTTTTCCTGATCGATTCAACAGCCATGGGATAAAAAGGGGGTTACAAGTTGAAATTGATGGGGAAATTATGGGGTAATAAAAATGGGTGTTACAAAGGGATTTTAAAGGTCGAAATAAATCTGAAAATAACTCTCATACAAGACATAATTTCGGACAGCTTTTAGAAACATAAAACTTCACGTTAAAAAGTCGTGCAACGGTCCAAAACTCGCTAAAACCGAATAAATAAATATATACTAGATCAAACATGCATTTTAAAATAGTAGAACATATAAATACGGAAGAAGCATCACTCTTAAGTTTGTGGCAGATAATAACAACAGATAACAAGCCATGGACATGAATCTTACTCAAGCGACTTACACAGCAGGCAATAGATATTCATACTCTCATATTATAATCATTTTGATCATACTTATCAAACCAAATTAATAGGCGCATAACAACATGATTTACTATGTCTACTAACCAATATGTAAAACATAAAGATATAATAAAACAAAAATTCTAACCATTAAACTCTAGCAAGGATAAACAAAATACTAGAATTAGTTTCCTTCCACATAACTATCACTCATAAACATTTAAGTATAACAATTATAACATCAATAATGTGAAACTTTAGCAACCCACAAATCTTAACATAAAATTCAACACAACTTAGATATTAAGAAATAAATAATTCCTAAACGAATTCTAATCGCACTAGGTCGCCGTTAGTTACCTTTGAAGACCTCCAATTGCTTGCATTTTCATTATGTACTATTCTGTTCTGCCACGACTTCCTGATGATACAAAGCTCGTATACCAAATCCCTCTGGTCACAGTTAATACCCAGATGTTCTAAACATTCTGTCCAAATTTGAAGACGATCCAACGGCTAGATCTTCTGCGATGATCAAATGCGTTAAGGTGCGACAGGAAAACAAAACTGGGTGACCCGTCTGATTGAAACAGAAAATGCAGTCTCGTCTTTCCCTCTCTTCAAAAACAAATTAACCACGAGCAAGAGCTTTCCGAGTAGATGGATTTTGACTACTCACACGTCCAATTCCGATGAGAAATGAAGGAGATACAATGCAAACAAAATGGGTGTGCATAAATGGACGAAAATGCAAAAGAGAGGAAGAGGTTGTGAAGCACCTTTTTTTTCCTGATCGATTCAACAGCCATGGGATAAAAAGGGGGTTACAAGTTGAAATTGATGGGAAATTATGGGTAATAAAAATGGGTGTTACAAAGGGATTTTAAAGGTCGAAATAAATCTGAAAATAACTCTCATACAAGACATAATTTCGGACAGCTTTTAGAAACATAAAAACTTCACGTTAAAAAGTCGTGCAACGGTCCAAAACTCGCTAAAAACCGAATAAATAATATATACTAGATCAAACATGCATTTTAAAATAGTAGAACATATAAATACGGAAGAAGCATCACTCTTAAGTTTGTGGCAGATAATAACAACAGATAACAAGCCATGGACATGAATCTTCCTCAAGCGACTTACACCGCAGGCAATAGATATTCATACTCTCATATTATAATCATTTTGATCATACTTATGAACAAACCAAATTAATAGGCGCATAAAACATGATTTACTATGTCTACTAACCAATATGTAAACATAAAGATATAATAAAACAAAAATTCTAACCATTAAACTCTAGCAAGGATAACAAAATACTAGAATTAGTTTCCTTCCACATAACTATCACTCATAAACATTTAAGTATAACAATTATAACATCAATAATGTGAAACTTTAGCAACCCACAAATCTTAACATAAATTCAACACAACTTAGATATTAAGAAATAAATAATTCCTAAACGAATTCTAATCGCACTAGTCCGTCGTTAGTTACCTTTGAAGACCTCCAATTGCTTGCATTTTCATTATGTACTATTCTGTTCTACCACGATTCCGATGATACAAAGCTCGTATACCAAATCCCTCTGGTCACAGTTAATACCCAGATGTTCTAAACATTCTGTCCAAATTTGAAGACGATCCAACGGCTAGATCTTCTGCGATGATCAAATGCGTTAAGGTGCGACAGGAAAACAAAACTGGGTGACCCGTCTGATTGAAACAGAAAATGCAGTCTCGTCTTTCCCTCTCTTCAAAAACAAATTACACCACGAGCAAAAGCTTTCCGAGTAGATGGATTTTGACTACTCACACGTCCAATTCCGATGAGAAATGAAGGAGATACAATGCAAAAAAATGGGTGTGCATAAATGGACGAAAATGCAAAAGAGAGAAGAAGAGTTGTGAAGCACCTTTTTTTTCCTGATCGATTCAACAGCCATGGGATAAAAAGGGGGTTACAAGTTAAATTGATGGGGAAATTATGGGGTAATAAAATGGGTGTTACAAAGGGATTTTAAAGGTCGAAATAAATCTGAAAATAACTCTCATACAAGACATAATTTCGGACAGCTTTTAGAAACATAAAACTTCACGTTAAAAAGTCGTGCAACGGTCCAAAACTCACTAAAACCGAATAAATAAATATATACTAGATCAAACATGCATTTTAAAATAGTAGAACATATAAATACGGAAGAAGCATCACTCTTAAGTTTGTGGCAGATAATAACAACAGATAACAAGCCATGGACATGAATCTTCCTCAAGCGACTTACACCGGCAGGCAATAGATATTCATACTCTCATATTATAATCATTTTGATCATACTTATGCAAACCAAATTAATAGGCGCATAAAACATGATTTACAATGTCTACTAACCAATATGTAAACCATAAAGATATAATAAAACAAAAATTCTAACCATTAAACTCTAGCAAGGAATAACAAAATATAGAATTAGTTTCCTTCCACATAACTATCACTCATAAACATTTAAGTATAAATATTATACATCAATAATGTGAAACTTTAGCAAACCACAAATCTTAACATAAAATTCAACACAACTTAGATATTAAGAAATAAATAATTCCTAAACGAATTCTAAATCGCACTAGGTCGACGTTAGTTACCTTTGAAGACCTCCAATTGCTTGCATTTTCATTATGTACTTGTTCAACCACGATTCCTGATGATACAAAGCTCGTATACCAAATCCCTCTGGTCACAGTTAATACCCAGATGTTCTAAACATTCTGTCCAAATTTGAAGACGATCCAACGGCTAGATCTTCTGCGATGATCAAATGCGTTAAGGTGCGACAGGAAAACAAAACTGGGTGACCCGTCTGATTGAAACAGAAAATGCAGTCTGTCTTTCCCTCTCTTCAAAAACAAATTAACACACGAGCAAGAGCTTTCCGAGTAATGGATTTTGACTACTCACACGTCCAATTCCGATGAGAAATGAAGGAGATACATGCAAACAAAAATGGGTGTGCATAAATGGACGAAAATGCAAAAGAGAGAAGAAAGTTGTGAAGCACCTTTTTTTTCCTGATCGATTCAACACCATGGGATAAAAAGGGGGTTACAAGTTCAAATTGATGGGAAATTATGGGGTAATAAAATGGATGTTACAAAGGATTTAAAGGTCGAAATGAATCTGAAAATAACTCTCATACAAGACATAATTTCGGACAGCTTTTAGAAACATAAAACTTCACGTTAAAAATTCGAGCAACGGTCCAAAATCACTAAAACCGAATAAATAAATATATACTAGATCAAACATGCATTTTAAAATAGTAGAACAATAAAATACGGAAGAAGCTCACTCTTAAGTTTGTGGCAGATAATAACAAAGATAACAAGCCATGGACATGAATCTTCCTCAAGCGACTTACACCGGCAGGCAATAGATATTCATACTCTCATATTATAATCATTTTGATCATACTTATGCAAACAAAATTAATAGGCGCATAACAACATGATTTACAATGTCTACTAACCAATATGTAAACCATAAAGATATAATAAAAAAAAATTCTAAACCATTAAACTCTAGCAAGGATAACAAAATAGTAGAATTAGTTTTCCTTCCACATAACTATCACTCATAAACATTTAAGTATAAATTATAACATCAATAATGTGAAACTTTAGCAACCCACAAATCTTAACATAAAATTCAACACAACTTAGATATTAAGAAATAAATAATTCCTAAACGAATTCTAATCGCACTAGGTCGCCATTAGTTACCTTTGAAGACCTCCAATTGCTTGCATTTTCATATTACTATTCTGTTCTGACCACGATTCCCGATGATACAAAGCTCGTATACCAAATCCCTCTGGTCACAGTTAATATCCCAGATGTTCTAAACATTCTGTCCAAATTTAAGAGATCCAACGGCTAGATCTTTTGCGATGATCAAATGCGTTAAGGTGCGACAGGAAAACAAAACTGGTGACCCGTCTGATTGAAACAGAAAATGCAGTCTCGTCTTTCCCTCCTTAAAAACAAATACACATTATACCCAAGAAGAGCTTTCCGAGTAGAATGGATTTTGACTACTCACACGTCCAATTCCGATGAGAAATGAAGGAGATACAATGCAAACAAAATGGGTGTGCTAAATGGACGAAAATGCAAAAGAGAGAAGAAGAGTTGTGAAGCACCTTTTTTTTCCTGATCGATTCAACAGCATGGGATAAAAAGGGGGTTACAAATTGAAATTGATGGGAAATTATGGGGTAATAAAAATGGGTGTTACAAAGGGATTTTAAAGGTCGAAATAAATCTGAAAATAACTCTCATACAAGACATAATTTAGGACAGCTTTTAGAAACATAAAACTTCACGTTAAAAAGTCGTGCAACGGTCCAAAACTCGCTAAAACCGAATAAATAAATATACTAGATCAAACATGCATTTTAAAATAGTAGAACATATAAATACGGAAGAAGCATCACTCTTAAGTTTGTGGCAGATAATAACAACAGATAACAAGCCATGGACATGAATCTTCTCAAGCGACTTACACCGGCAGGCAATAGATATTCATCTCTCATATTATAATCATTTTGATCATACTTATGCAAACCAAATTAATAGGCGCATAAAACATGATTTACTAAGTGTTACTAACCAATATGTAAAACATAAAGATATAATAAACAAAAATTCTAACCATTAAACTCTAAGCAAGGATAACAAAATAAGGAAATTAGTTTCCTTCCACATAACTATCACTCATAAAACATTTAAGTATAACAATTATAAACATCAATAATGTGAAACTTTAAGCAACCCACAAATCTTAACATAAAATTCAACAACAACTTAGATATTAAGAATAAATAATTCCTAAACGAATTCTAATCGCACTAGGTGCGCTTAGTTACCTTTGAAGACCTCCAATTGCTTTGCATTTTCATTATGTACTATTCTGTTCTGACCACGATTCCCGATGATACAAAGCTCGTATACCAAATCCCTCTGGTCACAGTTAATACCCAGATGTTCTAAACATTCTGTCCAAATTTGAAGACGATCAACGCTAGATCTTCTGCGATGATCAAATGCTTAAGTGCGACAGGAAAACAAAACTGGGGACCCGTCTGATTGAAACAGAAAATGCAGTCTCGTCTTCCCTCTCTCTTCAAAAACAAATTACACCAGAGAAGAAGCTTTCCGAGTAGATGGATTTTGACTACTCACGACGTCCAATTCCGATGAGAATGAAGGAGATACAATGCAAAACAAATGGGTGTGCTAAATGGACGAAAATGCAAAGGAGAAGAAGAGTTGTGAAGCACCTTTTTTTTCCTGATCGATTCAACAGCCATGGGATAAAAAGGGGGTTACAAGTTGAAATTGATGGGGAATTATGGGGTAATAAAAAATGGGTGTTACAAAGGGATTTTAAAGTGAAATAAATCTGAAAATAACTCTCATACAAGACATAATTTAGTACAGCTTTTAGAAACATAAAACTTCACGTTAAAAAGTCGTGCAACGGTCCAAAAACTCGCTAAAAACCGAAGTAATAAATATATACTTAGATCAAACATGCATTTTAAAAATAGTAGAACATATAAATACGGAAGAAGCATCACTCTTAAGTTTGTGGCAATAATAACAAACAGATAACAAGCCATTGGACATGAATCTTACTCAAGCGACTTACACCGGCAGGCAATAGATATTCATTCTCTCATATTATAATCATTTTGATCATACTTATGCAAACCAAATTAATAGGCGCATAAAAACATGATTTACTATGTCTACTAACCAATATGTAAAACATAAAGATATAATAAAAAAAAAATTCTAACCATTAAACTCTAGCAAGGATAACAAAATACTAGAATTAGTTTCCTTCCACATAACTATCACTCATAAACATTTAAGTATAACAATTATAACATCAATAATGTGAAACTTTAGCAACCCACAAATCTTAACATAAAATTCAACACAACTTAGATATTAAGAAATAAATAATTCCTAAACGAATTCTAATCGCACTAGGTCGCCGTTAGTTACCTTTGAAGCCTCCAATTGCTTGCATTTTCATTATGTACTATTCTGTTCTGACCACGATTCCCGATGATACAAAGCTCGTATACCAAATCCCTCTGGTCACAGTTAATACCCAGATGTTCTAAACATTCTGTCCAAATTTGAAGACGATCCAACGGCTAGATCTTCTGCGATGATCAAATGCGTTAAGGTGCGACAGGAAAACAAAACTGGGTGACCCGTCTGATTGAAACAGAAAATGCAGTCTCGTCTTCCCCTCTTCAAAAACAAATTACCACGAGCAAGGCTTTCGCGATAGATGGATTTTGACTACTCAACGTCAATTCCGATGAGAAATGAAGGAGATACAATGCAAACAAAATGGGTGTGCATAAATGGACGAAAATCAAAAGAGAGAAGAAGAGTTGTTGAAGCACCTTTTTTTCCTGATCGATTCAACAGCCATGGGATAAAAAGGGGGTTACAAGTTAAAATTGATGGGAAATTATGGGGTATAAAAATGGGTGTTACAAAGGGATTTTAAAGGTGAAATAAATCTGAAAATAACTCTCATACAAGACATAATTTCGACAGCTTTTAGAAACATAAAACTTCACGTTAAAAGTCGTGCAACGGTCCAAACTCGCTAAACCGATAAATAAATATATACTAGATCAACATGCATTTTAAAATAGTAGAACATATAATACGGAAGAAGCATATAAATTTTCAAATACAACATTTAAAAAGTTGGAAAACAAATAACATAAGATATAATATTTTTAAGAAGTAAAATATTCTAAATTTAACATAAAATAATAATTAAGGGAAAATAATTCGAAGAAATTATGAGCGAAAATCCGTGGTGTTACAAACACTCCCCCTTAAGAAAGTTTCGTCCTTGAAACTTGAAAACAACCAAGAGATCAAAAGAAAATACTCTAGATAAGGAACATTAAGAAAAACACACATCAATGGATTTTATTAAGAACTAATAAACAACTTTGCGGGTATAAAATTTGATATCTCAAATAATATACATTTTGTTTTGGAAGACCAAAAAGAGTTGTAGTGTAAAGAAGTATGGTAACAACCATCACTTATAAAATGTGAAAGACAAGTAGGTAAAAAACGCTTGCACAATAAACTATAGATAAATTTGCAAAATTAGTCGGAATAAATATTTAAGTAAAATTATAAAAGAATAAATCTGAACATACATAAACTATCCGAGGTGCCAGCCACCCATGAAGGAATGGCGGCTCCGGTAGCAACACGAGTCATCGAAGTGGCGTCGGACCAACCGAGCGTCACATGGCGGACAAGGGACAAGGGACATGGGTCATTCCGTCAATTACCCCCCCTCCTAAGGGTATTTCCGTTAATTTATACCCCGAAGGGTATTTCCTTCATTTCCTTACCCGGGACATCTTATAGGAGGGACATTGGGCGACTTAGGGTCCCATGCGTAGCTCCCGGGTGCTACAGCAAGGCCCTTGGGCATCGTGAGGCCGCGTCGCCCAGCGGCATCGCCCATGGTAGGCTCATAGAGCAACTAGCCTCTAGCCTCTTGCCCTCGTGCCGAAGTGCTTAAGTGCATTGTGCTTTACTGCTTAGTGCGTGCGCGCGCGCGCGTGTGTGCACCATCAAGCACACCACCAAGCACTGTATGTAGCCTCTTGCCCCCTTGCCCTCGTGCCCAAGTGCTTAAGTGCATAGTGCATTGTGCTTTAGTGCTTAGTGCGTGCGCGCGCGCGTGTGTGTGCACCATCAAGCACACCACCAAGCACTATATGTAGCTTCTAGCCTCTTGCCCTCGTGCTTAAGTGCATAGTGCATTGTGCGTTAGTGCTTGGTGCTAAGTGCTCTGTGGTAAGTGCTAAGTGCTAAGTGCATTGTGCTTTGGTGCTTAGTGCGTGCGCGCGCGCACGTGTGTGTGTGCACCACCAAGCACACCACCAAGCACTATATGTAGCCTCTAGCCTCTTGCCCAAGTGCTTAAGTGCATAGTGCTTAGTGCTAAGTGCTAAGTGCGCGCGCGCGCGCTTATGTGTGTGCACCATCACGCACACCACCAAGCACTATATGTGGCCCAACAACCCATGCACCGCCGAGCACAATGCAATACGAAGAATCAAGCTACCACGCGCCACGTTTCATGCACCACAAGGGCGCGGTCCATCGTAAAGCATCATGCACACCACCAAGCACCAAGCACTAAATGGGGCCCAACCACCCCATGCACCTCACGGGCACGGCGCACCATCAAGCACCACGCAATTCGAAGAATCAAGCTACCATGCGCCACCAAGAACCGAATGGGGCCCAACCGTTTCATGCACCACAAGGGCACCGTGCAAGCACCAAGCACCAAGCAGCAGGCAGCCATGGCCCATGGGCAGGCCTAGAGCATCACCAATCACTACCCCCTAAAGAGGTTTAGTGGGGATTAGGGATATTCCCCCAAAGAACACACTTTTGAAAGTAGAATCACACGACCTTTTACTTATGAAAATTATATAATAGTGCCCAGTTTTTTTTACATGAATCCACTGTATATGACCTGAAGTTTTTTTAGGTATTTTTTTTTTCTGGAAAAAAATCATTTTTTTGCGAAAAATGGGCTAAATATGGCGAAAATTAGAGAAAATAGCGAAAAATAGAGGGAAAATTGGAGAAAATCTGAAAAAATCTGGAAAAATACTTTGGGAGGTAT